>NC_031799.1:68547137-68673723 GCF_001522545.3 Parus major | reverse complement strand
TGTACAGGCACTGTCAGAATTTAGCATCCATAACCCAGTGTAGAGATATTACCCAGGGTTATAAAAAAATTTAAATACTAACATCTGGAGAGTTTCTCAGATAGATGCAATTATAGTTAAGATCATTAGATGTGAGTTCTGGCCAAGGTGCGTATTTGTTTTATAATTATATTACTACATATGAACAGACATGACTAATGTGTACAAATTCAGGGTTGCTTTAAAGAAAATTTCAGAAAATTGGCTATTTGTCATAATATTTCTTTAGGAGAAGTCCTTTGAAAGCTATTTTTATTTAAAAAGTGAATTTGAGATCCAGGAAACACACTGATATTTTATTGAAAAAGGAAAGCTTGTGTTTTTTCACAAGAAGCAGTTACCATTAGAAGTTCTTCCCTCTAGGACTCTCAGGATATTTATCTCCATTTGTATCCCCAGCTTAAGTTAAAGTCCCAGCAATAATATGGATTGCTTCTGCCAGTAATATTGCAGTTTATCATGAGAGCACAGATACTACAAAACTAGACTTTTCTTCTACACTTGTTTTGCATATGCTGCCAAGTAATGTCATGGAATTTAAACTTTGCTGGCTTGGTCAGAATTTTGTCTGGCCTACAGAAGCAGTAGGTTTCCAGTCAAGGCTTCTACCTCTTTCTTGCTCTAACCTTCTATGTATCTTTTAAAATGAGTGAAGACAATTTTTTCTTGGTTTTATGTGTGCTGATGTGAATAGTTCTGTATTCTCTTCCTTTCTTTTTTTTCTTATCTGACTGCTCACTAAATTGGTCATCAGCTGGAAAGGCGTGGCTGGGCACCAGTAGGTGGATTATATAATGTATTTTTTTGTCTGAGAGACAGCACAGGTGACCTTTGTTTTCATCTTGTGTCCTGTAGCTGAGCTGGGGGACTACGACCCATACAAGCACACGGCAGGTTACGTTTCTGAGTACCGCTTCGTTCCCGACCAGAAGGAAGAGCTGGAGGATGCCATAGAGCGGATACACAAGACTCTGATGTAAGAATTCAGTTCTGTTGGGAGCTTGGCAGGTAACAGCAGACTCAGGGATGCTAGGTAGGTGGGGAGGAATAGCCTGTGTGCAGAGTGGAGGTTTCTAGACTTGAGGAAAGGACACAGGGAATCCAGTTATACCTCTCAGAAGCAGAAAAGATTTTACATATTGAAGCTGTTCTTTTAGGAACTGAGTAGGACAATAACTGGAAATGTGAGGTGTGTCAGACATAGGTATGGGTGTTTCAGAGCCAGCAGTTTTAATAAAACATATGCCAGAAATTCAACCATACATAGAGCCAAAATAAACATTCACTTGCTTATCTCCAAGTTCATGTCCCTGGTAAGTGTAGAGAAGCTTTTTCTAAGAAATCCATGTTGGGTGCAATTGAGATAAAACCATTTATGAAGGTGAGAGCTGTAAGGACCCTTTCATGACGGTGTTCATCATAGCCTTTGTCAAAGAGAATCAGTTACCCATCTTGTGGTAGAACTAAATTTCTTGATTTTCGTGCTATAATGAAACCACAGTCTGGATAAAGGTTGAGTAATTTTTGCCTGTAGCACTGTGTGTTAATGTTATATGTATCTTGTTTAATGAGAATAGGTATTAACTCAGGGTCACAGCTGTTCTCTGAAAAGTTTTCCAGTAACTGGAGTCTGAGCCAGTTGCCATGTTGACCTGAGCTTTCTCTTCCAGGGAAGAGAGTCTGTTGTCAGTAATTATTTCTGTGTGGTCACATGACAGCTTTATACTAATTGTTACATTTCAGAGAACTTACTACATGTAGTTCTGTGAGTGTTCTGTTCCAGAGACTGGAAACTGAGTCACAGCTAGTTTGTTCGGTTCAACACCACAGAAGTGGTTTGTGAGAAATGAGACTTGAGATGAATTACTGTGAACTAAGCAGCCTCCATTTCCCTCTCTTAAGTTTCTGTAGTCATTATGTTGAGATGCCAGTGGCTGTGAAGGGAAGTGATCACTGTAATAGCACTTACTGATCTGGAGCTCAGGTACTGTTCTGCTGCTTGGCTGCAGTTAGGTGTCAGGGATTTAGCAGCATCAGAAGAGAGGAAAGTCAAGGTGTACTCATTGCTACTTCAGCCCAACTCTTACCATCTACACTGGTGACACAGCTAAGAAATTAGAAGCTGCAATGGCTGAGGGGATCCCAAATTGTCTCATCAATCAAGAGACATTTTAAGGACAGATTTGTGATATGGTATTGAAGAACTGTATTCTTTCTGGATCCCAGCTTGGAGACATGGGAGCTTTTTTTTGATAGTGTGTGTGTTTTTGTTGTTGTTAGTTTTTTTGTTGTTTTTGTTCTTCAGCATTGCTATGGCACTGCATATGCCTTCCTTCTCTTGGTTGTATAGAGAAAAGCTAGTTTTGGTTGCATGTTTCCTCTCAGTTTTTGGTTTTTTGTTGGTTTTTTTTTTTTTGCACAGCACAACAGCTATTTGGAGATTTGGTAAGGATGCAGTTTTTTGAAAAAGTTTCTAAAGCAAGGAAGATGAAGAAAGAAGTCAGAGCGGGTTTCTGGCTCTGCAGCCTGCCTAGTCTGATTGTTGTCCCATCCATAAGCCAGCATGACAGCTCCAAGGTCAGAGAGCAGTGTGAGGTGACATGATACTGTCAGGCACATCTGGAAGATCAAGCAGTGACTTTGGGGCTCACACATGAGGGAGCAAACACTTGGTGCTGGAGGAGAGGGAGAATCCCTCAATGCTGACAGGAGAGCTGGTGTTGCACTGCTGACAGTGTCCATTTCAGACTGTGGAAGATCTGTCACTCACTGGTGCTTGGCAAGTCAGCTGCTGCTGTGTTTTGAATCAACATTTCATGCTGCCAGTGGGGCACAAGCATAGCAAAAATGCCCTGATATTTAGCTTTAGAAGTAGCTTTTGATGTTGTTTAGGGCCTCAAGTGGCACACAGGTGCCCTTTGTCCATTCAAAGGAGTGTGTGCTGTCACTTTGCCAGCTCTGTCGTTCCCACTGGCAAAGACTGATTTAGTTTTGGGATGTGTGATGCTGAGGAGAGTTTGTGTTTTCAGACACGATAAAAGTGAAACACCCTTTGTGCTAAGAGAAGTTCTTTCAGTTCCTGACATGTTCCCTTCATGTTCTGACTTCTCCATCTATTTTTGGGAGGACTTCTACCTCTGGCTTCCATCTGCTTCCTTCAGAAGCTCTAGCTCACATCTTTGCTTCTTTCGGTATTTTTGCAAATGCAGTTTTTAATACATGACGCATTACTGTGAAAGTATTTATAAAAACATACTCAAACATTTATTTGACATTTGAGCCTTTTGGTCCTTTCAGAAGCAGGTGAGAATAGAGAAGTAAGTTCATCAGCATTTTTCTAAGCCTGGTCAGTAAGGGAAGATTAACAGCAGGATTTAAATTGGTGTTGTATTCTAGCACTAATTCAGTAATAGGGTAATCCACTTTGCTCAGGACTGATATTTAGCCTGCTTGTAAACTCAGTGAGACAGTACAGCCCCTGTGAACATTTCACTTACATTTCTGAGACCTACTTGCAAGACTTTGAATTAAAAATCAAGCTGCAGAGTAAATTTTTATAGCAAAAATGTATAAAAGATGTGACATTATTGATGTGTCAAATATTCAGTTTTCTGCATGTTCTGAATGCAGATAATGAATGACACATCATTTGAAGAAAGGGATTTCTCTTACAAGCTTCAGGTCTGCTGCTTTTCCAGGAGTCCTTGGAGAGAAGAGCACCTGGAAAAGTGGCAGTGCTGCTACACAGATATGATGAGCTGAAGCAGTCCATCTTCCAGATACAAAGAAAGAATTTTAAATGCCTTTGAATACCTTTAAATATCCATTGCACTCATGCCAGCACTGCAGTTTCACTTCTTTGACCTTGGAAGTTCTCTTTTCTTTATCAGCCATAACACAAAGTTGGGAAAACTTGGATGGTAGCTTCTAGGCTAGAGAGAATGGTGACACAAGAAGCAAGAACGTGCATATTGCAGGACTTCTCCAGATCTTTGGTCAAGTTGTTGAATGTAGAATGCTCTACTTCACACCTTGAGTTTGAAAGGTAGCACATCCAGTAAAGTATTTCCCCAAGAAAATGAACAGGATGAAGCAGGACATCCATCTTTTTGAGCTGATATTTTAAAAAGATGTGCTGTAGTTCCCCAATAACAGTCCAGTTGCTTTCAGAGAATTATTGAGAAGAAGTGAAAATAAAAACATGGCTTCAACTATTTCAAGCTTACAAAAGAGAATTTTGTTCTTTTGTCTGTGACAGATATTAAGGGAGGAGCAAATAAAAGTCTGAGGACAAGGCTTTGAATTTATTTAGCTGTTTTGTTCTTTTTGAAAATGAATCCATTGTCAGCAATGTCAAATACGTTCCTACTAGCCAGAAGTTTTCCCTCACCAGTTTTCCCAATTGCTTCCTGCTAGTGGTACTTTTAAACTGATGGATTGATATCTGTAGCTAGGAAGGCAGGCAGGATCTTTGAAATGGCTAATCTCATGAGACAGACTCCAAATCTTGTTTTCAGTGTAGCAGACCTGGGTACTACCAGCTGGTGTGACTTACAATAGGTAAGATTTTATGGAGAAAGTAATAATCTATCTGAAGTTGTGAACCTTGCTTTCAGGAGCTTCACTACTGCTATGGAGAAATAGTACCCCAATGAGTCATACTATTTCTGCTTTATTAATAAAAATGTAGTTTTTGGGGAAAAAAAAATTATTTTGCTTATTGAAGCCTAAAAATGAAATGTGTGAAGTGTGTCTGTGACAGCAAGGAAAAGGTTATTACTGCACTAGGCAAACTCTGTATGTATAGATAACATTTATGTCTGTGGTAGGAGACCACCAGAGATCTAGTCTTACTTGGAGTAAGAACCTCAGTGTTGAAAAAAAGATGACAGTCTAAAAAACTGGTAAGAAGGTCTGCTTATATGTCCAGAAAACTATATTTATTAATATGATCTATTTTGATATATTGATTGGAATTGCAAGAGGCTTACAAGTAATTGTGTTTACAGGGGTCAAGTTCCTGCTGAGGCAGAAGTGAACTACTTAGGTGTGGCCAAGTCTCTGGAAATGTATGGAGTGGATCTCCATCCTGTTTATGTAAGTGTTAACTGTGAAAAATAATTACTGCAGTAATGTGTGAAACAGTACTTACCACGGTTTTGTTGCCACAGGATAACTGGAAAGAACATAGAATACTACTCAAGAAATGCAAAAGAGCACATATAGTACAGATGGAGAGGATTCAGTTATTCATACATACAAAAGCCTAATGATTTTCACATTAAATGCTGTGATTGTGTTATGCCTATAAAAACCAATCAGTTGTACTCTGGAAAATCAATTCAGATAGAAAGGAAATAATTTGTGCAAGTGTCAGGAGGCATGAAGTGAGGGTTATCATCTTTGTACTTGACAGAAGAATTTGGACATTATTTTTGTTTAAATAAGAACAAGTGTGTCCTGAAACTTTTCAATACCATTGAAAAAATTAGGGTGGAGTACCAGTAGCATGTCTGGCTTTTTAAAATATTTGTTATCTAGGTTTTACTAAAGATCCAGAGTATGTTTCCATTTTTTTCTATGTTGTATCATGCAGCATTGCAGGTTGTCTGTATTGCCTCAGAAAACCCCTCCATTTCTTTTGTCTGTCAGCATGTATGTTGGGATTAGATCCAAGTCATCACCTGGAGGCTATGTGCTCCTGGAGGAAACATCCTTCTATCTTGTTTGAATTATTCTGCTTGTGGCGGGCTTTTTTTTTTTTTTTTAATAAAAGAAGATCAGAAGTTCAAATGGGGAGTGTAGTATAGATAGCTCACTGAGTTAGATGTCAGTACTTTGTAAAAGTACTTGAAAGAAAAGAAAGAAATCAAGATACTACTGAAGATTAAATTGATTAAGATTATGTATTTCCTCTGAAAAAATGTGTAGCCTGCAATATAAAGTACCTTTTAACGCACCCTATGGCTTAATTGTGTTCATATCCCAGGCTTTGTTCCCCTCCCACCCACAGAAAGCTGGGGAGTTACTGCAACAAGATCCAACATGAACCAACAAAACCATGTTATATTAGTACAGTCTGGAATTTTTTTTTTGCCTCATAACTTGCTTTTGTTGTGCAATGAAATCCCTGCCTGGGTAACCTGTGAACATCGTTGTTCCTACTCACATTACAGCAGCTGCAGAAGCCCTCATTTGAGACTGAAGCTGCACACATGATGAGATGCAGTTATTTTCCTCTTTTGCTCATTTGCTCTTCCTCGCTGCCTCAAGTAGGCAGGTGAATTTGAAAGTTCACTTTCTTTTCAAGCTGACTTTCTTTTAACCTCCTGCACTAGGGTTTTCACTCCTTCAGCTGTGAGCTGCTTCTGGTTTTGGTTTTGTACTGTAAATTGTACAAAAATTGTAAATTTTGTACTGCTTTCTGGTTTTTGCTTTTGGTTTTGGACTGTAAATTGTGGAGGTAGGGACCTTCTGCCACTCAGAAGCAGGGCTTTCACCCTGTTCTCTCCCAGTGCAATTTGAGATTTGTATCCAGACTTCAGGAATCCTGACATCCTTTCCTTCAGGGGATCTGATGAATATGGCTGTTCCCTGCATGCCAGTGCCTTTTCTGAACAACAAAAAAGAAGCTTGGCTCTCCCAAAAGGAGCTAGTTCACTTGGAGGCAGCAGCAGCTGACACTATTTTAGGAGTGGGAAGGCAGCTGTGTGGTTGTAAAAGTCAGAAAATCACTATTTACTTGCAGCTGAAAGTTGTGATATCTGTTTCATTCATGCCTGAATAAGGAGTTCAGTTTGTGAGTTTTGGCTCTTTACCAATAGCAAAAATTAATTCAGTAAAAAAACAAAAAAAACCAAAGTTTTGTTTGTTTTTTTTTCAGCATGGCATGAAATTCCCATTCTTTCCCTCACTGCCATATTTTCTTGCCTCTTTTCCCTCAGAACTGCAAATTTTCATATAGCAGTTTTCATCAGTACATCAAGTACAATTTCCCCATTTGTACAGAGTGATATTCAAGTGATCTACAGGAGTATATTCAAGGCACCAGGATGACTTTCTCACTGGATTGTACTGATACTGTTATTCTACTTAAAACTGCATGAATAACATAGATTTTTATTTTCTAGGGTGAAAACAAATCTGAATACTTTCTAGGATTAACACCCATAGGAGTTGTTGTCTACAAGAATAAAAAACAAGTAGGAAAGTATTTCTGGTATGTATTATTTAAATGTGCAGTCTGCACTCGAACAATGACAATGTTGTATGGAAGTCTGTGATTCGTGGTATCTACTTGAAAGGTTAATCATAGCAATATGAAAAAAGTATACACAGAATTCTTAATATTTCTCTGGATTATGTAGATTTCTAATTCTTTGATAATCCAGGTATTGAAAACAGTAGATCACCTTTACCGTACTCATGCTGAAATGTTTACATATCATTAATTGTCTGCTAGCATCTGGGGCATATCTGAAAAATAAATCTACTTGTGAATTTTTTTTTTTGTCTTTGTATGGAAATGCATACAGCTTTTTATTTTATTGTGCATGAAATGAGAAACTCATGGAGTTCTGTCTGTCTTTTTTTCTCAATATTACAGGCCTAGAATTACAAAAGTTCACTTCAAGGAAACACAGTTTGAACTTCGAGTCCTGGGAAAAGATGTAAGTTTTTATTTAGGCCTGAAAAGATCAAAAAATAATTTTAGGTCTAATGAAGGTGGAAATTTAGTGTGTCTATCAAAGTCTAATTTGCCTTATTGAAATTTACTGTATGAAACCAAGTGTAGGTGAAGGGAATCTCACAAAGCTCTCAGGCACAGAACAGGCAGCCACATTATATAGCATGAAACCCTTTTGTCAGAGTTTAACATCAGTTTGCTCTTAGATAATTTGAGAGAAAGTAATGTTGGTTCCAGTGGGGCAAGGACAGCAGATTGATAGCAAGAGAGGAGGTTTTAAGATACAGTAAATTAAAAAAAAAATAAATAAAAAAAATCCCAATAAATTATCCCCTATAAAGCATGTGGAGTAGGGTCAGGAGGAGACTGTTGAGAATGTAGGAAAAAATAATAAAATGTAATAATAAACATAGTTGGAGTCAGTTTGTGGTTTTTGCTGTCTGGTTTAGTTATAAGTTTAGTTGGCTGAATTATTTTTTGAAAATATTTTGTATGCCTTTTTGGAACATGAAAGTTTATAGTTTTAAATAGTATTAACCTGCTGGCAAACATAGCCTGTACTGTTTATCTTTGTGTCTTTGTTCATCTTTGTAATGGTTGTCAGTCTCATCCATGGTTTTTCCATGAGGACATTTGTCTTGCTCCCGTTGTGGACAGCATTTCTTGTGTCTTTGCAGATGTCTTGACAAATCCTGCTTTTGTTAATCCCAAATGACTTATTTATATTTGGTGTGGCAATCTATGGGAATTTTATTTCTGAAGGTGTGTTTGTTGAAATAGGAGAGTTACTTAAAGGCTAGGGGAAGATCAGGAAGACTTCTCATGGTGTTTCATGTAAAGGGTCAGTGATAGTTCATTGATACATATATCAGTGTAAGCAAGTCCAAGCTCAACTTGGAGTGATGCTGTAGCTTCTGTTTGTTGCCACATTTCCACAGTTTTTGTTTCAAACATGTGGAATTGCAAAGGTTTAACATGTTGAGTAGAAAACCTGGAAGGTTTTGGAAAAGTTGAGGCTGTGAATATTGATGACTGGTGAACTCTTACCATTGTGATCATAAGGCAGACATTTTTACAGAACTTGGTAGTTTCAAGCCTCAACAGGTATTTCTAGGAAATTGTTGAAGAGAACATTAAGTACAGGGGTGTGTACTTTCATTAAATTTGCCTTTGCAACTAATACTAATCTGAAGTATTTCCATAGCACTTCGTATCCTAACAAGATAAGGAGAGGCCAAAATGGCCCAGAAAAATCTTCTTTTTCCCTTTTTTAACAGTCTGAGGGTGCTCTGAACAAAATTATATATTGAAATAAGCAGACAGTAACCCCAGTCTCTGGATTAAAGTTATCATAAAAATTTATGCTGTTCTATGCAGAGGAGGAAAAGTTCATCAGTGCATTTGTATGAATATATGTTCCAATAATCTTAAAAAATCTGCTTCACAAATTTATTTTATTCCTCTTGTTTTTTTGGAATAAATGCTATAAACTTTCTCCTCTCATGTGACATGTGAATATATTATGAGTATATATGCCATTTTCACTCCATCCTGCCTCCTGGAATATCACTTTACAGCTCAGGGAATTAATACTTTCCTTGTATCAGATGTGGTATACCAACTCTGGAATGTTTTGTGTGCTGCTGGTTAGTTGTAGAGAGCTCCAGAAGAGATTCAGGAGGAGTAGAAATAACAGGGACTTTCCATGTTTTTAAATTAAACTTTATGACATAAAGTGAAGGAGCTAACACCATTTAATGGAGCAGATTATTTCTGAGTGAACCAAGTGCTTTGTGTGAATCATGTTTTCCATACGTTGTAAAAACTCTCTGCAGGGTGGGTTTTGATCCATGTTTCCACACATACCAGCTACCCTTATTCACACTGTCACCTTTCACTGCTCATGAAGGGGAACCTGTTGGTGCCTTTAGTACCAGCAAAGTGTTGCTCTTCCTCTCAACAGAGTTACTTGTGGTAGCTTTATTGTTGCTTGCTGAGATGGGTGTGAAATTTTTCAGCCATGCCAGAAGGATCTGTGTATTTTCCACTAGAGGGGTGGAAATGGACATCCCTATCTTGACAGACAGCCATCTAAATGTCCAACTCCATGCCTTCAGACTACCTCAACCCCACATTCTTGGGTGTCTGTGTCAACCAGACCTGTGGCTGCTCATTTTCTTGTTACATTACTTCACTTTTCATGAACTTGATGTTTGCTGAGCAGAAGTTGTTATTGCTTAGTGTCTTATAAATAAGTAAGTTGCTTTGGCTTTTCTGTTTTGCAGTGTAACCTTTTGTACTTCTTCATGTCTCTTCCATGGGAATAATTTCTGTATATTTAGCTACCTCATGTTTTTTTCCTGCACACCAGTTGCTATTGTGTACAAGCATGGCCTTCAGTTTTTTGGTTCTACATTTCACTACTTTGCTTGTATTACATGTTTTCTCTCCAGGGCCATTGCTGTTGCCCCTCCATAAACAAAATACTGCCTTTAATATTTGGCCATCCATGGACATGTGAGACTGAAGCTTTTTTAATCATGTGTTAATCATTGAATCAGTATTTCATTTGTCCCCTGCATTAATCCATGCTATGAATTCTGAGCTATAAATGTGTTAGGTCTTCCCTGGCACCTCTAAGTATCAGCATGAAATTAGGAACCCTTCTCCTCCAAGGACCACTCATGTTCACATTCCCTGAATGTGACAAAAAATTGCCAAGAATTTTTGAAGATTAAGGAAGTTTCTTTCTCAGAAAACTGAGAAATTCATCTAATGCATGTGCAGAGTTTCTGGCAGCATGTCTGTTGAGCGACCTTGCTGGAAACAATCCAGAAACACAGGTGGCTGCCAAAGCTTTTTCCTCTCCACCAGCAAAACAGAACTTGATCACAATGGATGCTCTATGTGGGAGTGAGTAGTGGAAGGGGTGCCCAGTATACCTCCTGTGTTTCCCCATGTGAGGAGCATGGCCTGATCCCTAGTTTTCTCTCTCAGCTAGGGACATGAAAGGAAACAGAAAAAAACATGCTTTGATAGACTGTGTAGGCTGGGAATGTAAATGTAATAATAGGCAGGAATGAGAGATGTGGAGCCTTTTTGCCTGTAGGTACCAACTACTTTTGTTCTGTTCCCTGCACCCCAGTGCCCTTCTGTGTAACTGCACCTTTTACTTTAGCTGCTCTGTGTCTGAACATGCACATGAATGATTTCACTCCTTAGCAGGGTTTATGCAAAACTTCTGTTCTTACTTCTCCTGTTTCACAAAACAGGAACAATTCAATGTGCAAAACACTTGCTTTCATCGTTTTTGCTGTAAGAGAATGGTCCTTTTGAGTTCTGAAATTTTTATTTCAAGACATCTTGAAATTTCGGTATTTTCAAGTCAGAACAGTCTCCCAATCTGTGCAGTTAAAAATTATTTACACATATTTCCTCTGCAGTCTTCCATATTCAGATGAAGAGGCCGCCCTCAGCTGAATGCACAAGCAGAAATTAGTAATGACTCTTCAGGAGCAGTACCAACCACTGATGCAATTCTAAAGTACATAATCCTCCCCATTTTGTGTGGCTGAAACTTGTCTAAATACAGGGTTTTTTTTGTTCTTTTAAATAGTCTAGAAAACACTATAAATGTGCGTTGTCTTTTTAGTCTGCTTTTCATAAGTGTGATAAGTCTTAAAAATAAATTATGTTAATAAGGTGGTTCAGCTGTACCCCTTCTTTTCCTATCAAATGCTGTATTCCATCCTGAGTTACAAGTTCCAGCCAGGAACTTCTAATTTGATTTATTGTTTCTGTAGTTTCTTGGGAAGATTGAGCAGGAATTGAAGATATGTTACTCTCAGTCTTAAGTCCAATGTGTGTTGTATGAGTAGTTTCCAGACAAAAATAGAATTTTGATTTTTCTTAGGGTTTAAGAATTGCTAATGACTTTTGTATCATTTGCAGTTGCACCCACTTAATTCAGAGTGATAGTAAAGGGTGGAGGTGAGCAAGCACGGTGATATTAATATATCATATTAAACAGTTTTGGCTTGTTTTAGTTGCTTAGGGGTTTTCTTGTCTTTTCTTACTCACTTCCTGAGCCATCATAGAAGGACTGTAAGACTGGTTTAAGGCCGGCATAGAATAAAATTCAGTGACACTAAGGTGATTCTTCAGCTTTTTCGTTTTCTAATTTTTCTTTAGTATTTTTGAATTGCTGTAATATACAGCTGAGATATGTTTGTTTCAATGTTGACATGCAACTGGTACAGCTTTATCAATTTTAATTCCCACCTTGGTATAATGTTCCTAAAGATTGACCTTGAGTAACCAGTAATAGTACATTGCTTGTTATACAAGCTGTGATTTGTCTGCATATGTCAATATCTAAAGACAGAATACTTTTTATTGGAATTAACAGTTGATGGTACTCAGGTATGTGCCTAACCTGGCAAGGAATAATGTTCTGAAGCAGTAGCTTCAGAGCCAGTGTTAATAATTCTTACATATGCAGATGTAGCATGTGTACATGCATCGTGCCCTGTGATGGAGCAAGGTCCCTCCTTATGTAGCATTAGCACCCACTGTGACTGGGAGGAGTGGTGTGTGTGCTGGCACAGTTCCTACTGTGGTTTTGGGGTATTCTTCTTCATCTGTGCCTGCATTGCTGGGAGCCCGTAAATGTTTCGTAAATTAGGGTAGCAAAGCCTGCTCTGGATCAGTGATTCTCAAATAATTTTTGCTGTATGGGTGGGGTCAGTGCTCCCTGGAATGGGTGTAAATCTACTGACAGTGCCTCTTATCCTGGGAATAATCCATAAACTCCAAGAACAGGGGGGTCTTCTGGCTCCCAAATGGAATAGCTCTCATTTAGTGTGTGACTTCCAGGTGGAGCTGAGCTTGCCCTGCCTGGGAACTGAGCTAGCTGGGCACAAAGCAGCTCTCAGCCTGAAAGCTGTGTAATCAAGCTGGTGTGGCAAAGCAAGAAGGAAGCTGTTTGCCAAGCACTCTTGAACTTGTGTGCTGTTCCAGGGGTGCTCTGTGCTTAGGTAGAGCAATGTCGCTTCTGACTTTCCTCCTTCAAAGGATTTAGTAACATGCTTTCAGTCTTTCACTTGAGAGGCGTGGGTCTCAGGGTGTAGTGCTGTTCTGAATCACAGCTTTCTAGTGAAGGTCTTAAAGGCCCTGCCAGATCAGTCTTCTGGCTGGTCTGGAAGCCAGCATAAAATGGGGAAGGGCTTCAGTGTCTATCAGTGTGTAAGCTTGTAGTGTAGGCAGCTATCTGCATGCACTGTGCTGGTCTCTCTCCTCCTGTGGGTAAAAATGATGGTGAGGTTCTATCAATATGAGCTGTAGCATGTTTTGGAGACTGTGGGTTTTCAGAGCACCTAAAAGGGGAGGGGTATGTAATGCTCATCCTCACGTTGTTTTTCAGAGTGCGTCTTTGTCAGGGTTAGGAGGAAGCAGCCCCACAGCTTGGTTTTTTCTGCAAGGGTCCTTTCACAGCCTCCGGTCTCACCATCCCGGCCCTCCCTTGCTCCTGCAATTCACAGATGGGATTGAAAATAACCATACAAAAATGAGTAGTTTTCTACTTGTTTGATTAGCAAAATGGGCTTCCTGAAAGAATAGACAAACACCAAGATGGTTCAAAGGAGAGAGATCTCTAAAATGTGCAGACAGCCAGGACTGCTCTGGAAACAGTTCATGATTTACAGTGCCTCACCTTTAGTACACTGGGCACTCTGAAATCCGAAGGATGAGTAGCCAGGAGAAGCTTGTGAGGCACCAAACAGCACTGAATGACTTTGGAAGTGACATTTCCTATAAATCATTAGTAAAATTACAATTGGTCTTCGTTTTGTTTGGTTCAGCTATATGAGAATAATAAGCAAAACACCCACGTAACACTGGTGTAACTACATGTAGGAAATTGCAGTGTTCAAAATGCTAAAAACGTTGTCTTTTATTGGAAAAAAAAAGTCATGTATTTAACAGGTAAGGCCATCCTTACTTTACCTATATAAATCAATTCATTCCCTTGGGGGAGAAATGTTAAACCAGAAAGGCATTGCTGTTCTCAGTACTGCTTACTTTTTATATAAGCATTTATAAATTGCCAGGGTAATCCCTACTGTTACAAGCTTTAAATAGTCCTAAAAGGATGGAGGAAGTCCTAAACCTGTCTGTGCTGTAAGTAGTGTCGCACTGGACTTGGTTGCAGTAAGGTACAGAATCCTTCCCAGATAAGCTAAGAAATGGTGAAAAAATTATGGATTGTTTCCCTTGTAATGAGTGTTTTAAGCCTTTTTTCCTCTCTAATAAAATCTAATTGTGTTATTGAGTTATTGCAAGCATCAGTTTTGAGTCCATTAGTTTTCAGACATGTTTTTTCTTCAAATTCAAATAAATAAGCCTGGGTGTGTTATCAGAAGGCTTATTGGTCTGTCTCATGATTTTTAGGCAATTGTTTCACTTCCCAGATCTGAGTTCCATTACATTTTGGTAAATTGGATCTATAAGGTTATTCACTCCCTTACCCCCCTTTTTTTTACCCTGCCTGAGTGCCCTTGATTGCTGAATACTAAGTTTAGATGTTTCAGCATCATCAAAGTTTTTCTTACCAGCTAGGGCAAACTTTCTTCTGTGTTAGAAAATTATGCCTTCATATGATGGAATCAGTAATTTTTGCTGGTCATATCTTTCTATGATATGACAGTGTAACTATGTGCTCCCTTTATTGTCACTCACTGATTTTCATGTGTTTTCATGCTCTTTGCTCTGTGTATGGGAAAACTCTAAAACTGTAACTTAAAGAAGACAAAATGGACAAATAGAACTTTTTTTCCAACAGGAATCTGTCACTGAATGCCAGTGGCATTCAAACTGGTCTAACAGTAAAATATGGCAGAACAACCTTATTTTACAAATTGCCTTTAAAAAAAAAATAAAAAAAATCATACCTGGCTTCTCTCTGCCACTCCCTTCCCACATCCCAGGAACTCCTTCCTTTGTGATTATGTAATTAAATAAATTTAAGTGCAACAGAAGATTCTTTGCCTAAAAGTAGGAGTGAACAAAGGAAGAAGACCCTGCATATTAAAAGTGAATCACTGAGTTTTTTCCTAACAGAAGCTAAGATGACTCATCATATTGCATCAAACTTGCAATACTAAAGTCCAGTCAGATATTAACCTTTTGAAGATGATTACAGTTGTGTAGGTTTATATGAAATCATTAGATGACAGTCTGATATAGAAATTGTAATTTAAATCAAATAATGAAATCCAAAGCTGCTTTTCTGCTATGCGCAAAATAAGCAAATTAAAAGTACCACTTTACATATTTTATTTAAAAGTTTTAAAATGTAAAAAGGCATTATGATTTCTAAGTGGGTAGACTCTTGTTTCTAGCCATCAGAGGAAAAAGAGCAATGTTGTTACTCTGGAAGACTCCAAGATAAATTGATTTTTCTCCCTGACAATTTTTAAGATTTTTGAGGAAGCCTTTACTTTTCATGAATTAAACTTATTTTTACTTGTGAATCCTGCAGAGAGATGGTGATCCCTTGTCAAACCTGAGGGACTTTGGGAACATACTCATGGGACCAATGTACGCCAAAGTCATTCTGTGATATCCCCAGCAGTATGAGATGAATTCTAAGTTTCAGCATCCTTGGTGGTTTTTGTCTTACTGTACTACCTGTATTCTTCTTCCTTGTGATAGAGAGTAAAATGTGCTTTTGATGGAAGACCAGAGAATTATTTTAATTCCTTGCCTATTCCATGGGGCTGTTCCAACCAGATATTTAACTAAAATAAGACATGGGAGAAAATAAGCTCATGTGTATATTTTCAGTATAATTATTTTTTTCTTGTCAGGGAATGAAATCTCTATTCTTCTAACCACAGGTGCAAAATTCTGTCATTTTTACTGTTACTTGTTTCAAGGTGAAGGTAAAGCTGCTTGAGGAGGTAATTTGTGGTTTTGTGAAGCTACTTGACAACTACTAATAGAGATATAACTGTTTTTTTCTTATAGGTGAAATTTTGAATTCTAGAGAATTTAATTCAAATTTAATTAATTGACAGTTTGCAAGGTGCTTGCAGATAATAATAAACAATAATAAATGAGGAGGGGTGGAAACTTGCCCAAGCTCTTTACTTGTGTGTGGATGGGACTGCAGGAATGTAACTAAGGCAAGGGCATAGATTGTCTGAAATCAGCTGCTGAGGGTGGTGTGAATCACACCTCCTTTGCAACCCACACCTTGGTGAAATGGTTTTAGACTCAGTTTTGCTACAGGGGCTGTGATATCATGCTGAGCTCTCACACTGACATCTCTGGACTGCTTATTCTTTGTGCAAATCTCAGCTGAAACACCAAGAACTTGAATTCACCAAGTGAAAAACAGATGGAAGGGTATTTCTTGTGAACACATCAGAGTGTTTTATTCTGAAGTTAGCTTTTTTAAAAAAGAAAGCTCTCCCCTTCTTCTGTTTTTTGGGGTTTTTTTCCCTCAGGTTTACCTTGGTCCTTTTCTACATGTATGTTTTGTGTGTTTCCTGTGTCATTGCTTCATATTAGTTTATAACAGATCTTGAGTTCCTTTCTTTCACTTATTCTTGCCCTTTTTTATGCTGTTAACCAGAATATTTCTGAGCTGCAGTTTCAGAAAATATCAAAAAGATAATTTTTGAAAAAAAACCCCTTGTGTGTTTTATTTAGGAAAAAAGTTGACGTATATGAACAAGAATGAAGGAACAGAAGTGTTTCAATAATTTCTCTTCTCTAGTTTTCAAAAAGAAAACTGATTTTAAATGAAGAATTCTACAAAATTGTAGAACCTGCTTTTTGTCTTGCTGATTTCTTTTCTTGCATGGACTGACATGCCATGGTTGGATCTTGTGTTCAATAAATGAGATTCACTTCAATGGCAGGATCCCCCCTAAGAAAATTAATTTGTTTCATTTTATCTTCAGTGCAATGAAACTTCCTTCTTTTTTGAAGCACGTAACAAGGTCACATGCAAACATCTCTGGAAATGCTGTGTAGAGCATCACACATTTTTCAGGTGAGTGATGCAGAAGTTAGGTTGTGTTTTCCATAGAGCCTACACTGAGTGGGAACCTTGTGTTATACATATAGAGTGGTGTTACAAAGGCTTCCTGCCTGGAAACACATTTGTCCTCTTGGTTATAGAATGCTTTTAAAAGCCTACACCTTTTGTTTACAGTGATGTGAAGCAGTGTTTTTAAAATTGGGTAGTTTGATGGTTTTTTTTGTCTTAGCATTCTTTTCTAAATAGTGCTTCAGGTTGCATATAGTAGGCTTTATCAGAAATATTCACAAATGTATATGGCAGGATTTAAGTTGCCATATAGATTTTGATGTACTTGACCATCAGATTTTCTATAGCAGCATTGGCTTGAGGGAGGCCTTTGGAATTCAGACATGATTATTTTCTACAGTGCACAAATAAAGATATATCTATATATCTATATCTATATCTATATCTATATATATATATATTAATAGAAACTCACTGAATTTCTATAACATTTTGCTTACTTATTGAGGAGTATAAAGTCTTCCCAGTGTACTGCATATTTCAAAGCACTTGATTTTACAGTTGCAAAAAACACCAAGAGAAATTTGCTAAGATGTCTAATTGGGAACTGGTAGATGGGATCCTCTGGGCTGCCTTTAACAGTCTTGTAAATGAGTGAACTGAGAATCCCTCCTGCAGTCTCACTACTCTGGCAGGGTGGGTTTGCCTTCTCCCAAAATTAGGTGAAAGTCTGCTGGTGCTATCAATTTACACTTGACTCTGAAATGAAGAGCTGTGTAGTCAGAATTGGGGGGGACAAACAGGGACAAAAGAGGGAACAAAAGGGAGACTTTCAACCCCATAAGAGCCTGTCTAGAGGTAGGTATGAAGAGGAGCTTGAAGAAAAAAAATTGGTTTGAGCCCAAATTGATATTCTTTTTCCTTGAGCTGGGATGGGGAGTGTAATTCAGACCTATCTGTTCAACTTACTCTCTTATTTTATTTTTCAAACTACACAGGGTGCCAGAGAATGAATCAAACTCTCTGTCAAGAAAAGTCAGCAAGTTTGGATCCATAGGTTATAAACATCGGTACTGGTGAATTTTTTTGATTTTTTAAACTTCAGTTTTCTCCTTCTTCATTTCTTTTCTCCTCTTCCAATGAAAACCCCCAATCAGAATATGACCCAGTATCGTTCTGAAGACAAAGGATGAATCAGGACCATTTTAACAGATTCTCCTTGGGAGTCTAGCAGTTTTGAGACAAATAAACATTTCTTCTCCAGATCCCCAGAATAGTTTGAGGCCTGTTATATTCTATAGGTAAAGTGGGAGCAGATTTGACAGTTCTTTAAATCCTTACCTCTTTATAAGTTCTGAAATTACTTTAATGTCCTAGAGAGGTTTTTCTGGCAACTGGAGAATACCAAAATGAGGTTATATCTTTTCTGACTTGAATAGGTGACAACACTGGATGAATGTTCAGGGCTCTAAACCTTGAAAGATGCTGTAAACTTGAAATTAAAGGTGGATAAAGAGCACTGTTTTCACTGTCTTGCAAGATGTAAATGGATCATAATGAGTAAGGTTGATAATTGTTAGTTAGGCAGATCTTCATCATTTTGCGTACTTCGTATTCCAGATTATGTGAGTTATCATTCTCTGGCATTATCCAGATTCTCCTTGCTGTGGATAGCAGGGCAATGATTGTCCTGCTTTTGTGTTTGTAGTGGATCCTGGCCTGCATTACCCCATCCAGGATAATGGGTGGGAGTTTAGTGGATTCCTGCCAGAGTACTGCAGAGGAATTTTTTTCTGTTGGACCACTTCAACAGATTGGGGCAGGGCACTGGTGCTGGGGAGGAGAAAGCTTTGTATGGGCAAGAATTTTCTAATCAATTAAAAGCAACATGCCATGAAGCAGTTAATTATGTTTGAACTATTGCTGTTGATGGTGCAGTTCGGTTCATCTTCCTATTTTAATAAATGTCGTGGATGATCTGTGATTGGGTTTGCCATGCTGTGTGACAGTCATGAACTGACAACTTTGGTTGTCTTCCCTTTTTGCTTTTAGTCCCTATTGTTGCACCAAAAGCAGTGACAGTGTTGTGTATCCATATATATCATTGTGCTAGCTTAAGCCATTCCTAAAAAACCAATATTTTGTTTTAGTGGATTATCTCCACTTGAAAATCACAAGTATAGCAGTGGTTGGCACAATCTATCGATGATTTTGCCAGTGACTGATTCAAAACAAAATTCAGGGTAGTGCTACTCCACAGGAGAACCAGAGACAGGATGACAATTTAATAACTTTTTTTTTTTTTCCAGTCTAAGGATCCTCTTTAATAACTTTTCCAAGTGCTTTCTCATGATTTTATTGTGTTTTGAAGTGGCAAAACATCATTGCGGATGACCAGAGACCCTTCTGTGCAGCTACCGCGGCCTGACCAGAGCATTGAAAGAAGTCGCAGCAAGACTTACCCCAAAAGAACACAACAGACAGGTAGGTCCTTCTAGGGGCAGATGTCTTCTTTTTTTGGTTCTTTTTGTCATCATGAGGTGACTCAGAACTGCTGCAGTGTCCTGGAGGACCTCTTGGAATGGATTCTGTGTTTTGCCTTAGGTCAGTATTTGTATCTAAACTTAACAGGATATGAAACCTCTAGCTTTCCAGATAAAATAAGAGTTGCTGTGGATTAAAGTGAATAAAACCCCATGTGAATAGGTCTAATGTAAAGGTTGAGAGGGAGGTTTGAAAACAGGCAGTGAGAACATGTTTTTCTCTCGGGAGTCCTGTCTCTCACAAACAAGTTTTATACCCATGTGTCTTAGTTCAAATCCCATTGTTTGGCCTGTTTGATCCAAGGTACCACTTTTGTGCATCCTCTTACCATGTCAAGGACAGTATCCCTTTATTTTGAATTTAAGTGGAACAGAAGTTAGTGCCATGCAATTTTAACATGCTTCAGGTGCGTGAGCTGGAAATCTGTTCTGTATGTGGAAGCTGTCATGGCAAGCTGGAAGTTTTTACAGAGGAGATAGGATTAAGTTTGGATCACAGAAGTCATGCCCTAGATAACGGATGCTTCCTGAAATTCGGTAATAGAGACATCAAACTCCAGGTGCACATATGATTACATGGATTTTGCTTAGCTTCATCTATGACAGAAGGCACACACAGCACCTATGTGTTTGCTATTTGAGAAAAAACAATATCTCTTTTTTATTGTAGTTTAATATGCCACTATAGAATTTGAGAACCTATTTTTAAAAAGAGAGCAGATACATACCTCTGGAAACCTCCAGAGTGCAGTCTTTTGTCTTTTGATTTAGAAACAAAACTAGTGTGCTCTACCTTTTAGCTGTGATTGCTCTTGAAATGTAACATAGGTGAAAGAATAGCCTTAGAAAATAGAGCCAGTTTATAATATTTTTTAAAATTTTATTTTATTTTATTTTATTTTGTTTTGTTTTACTTAGTGTAAAAAGAGAAGAATTACTTTGCCTTCTGATTGTGATGTTTCATTGTGTACAGTGTTAACTGCATGTCTGAGAGGACAAGAAGCTGTTCATCCTTGAACCTAATGACTTAAACTTTTTCTTCAGCTGGACTGTCCTGTTCTTAGGGCAGCAGTTCAAGCCAAACAGCATTTCCTACCTCATTAGTCCCTGGTTCTGTTTCAGGAAATTTGTGTGGCTTTTTGTCAGCTAAAACTCAGCTCTTGGTTTAAAATAATGTTTGCCTTAGTGCAGGCAGTGAAAGTGGGTCTGTGCTGCTGCAAGGCTTTGCATGTGTTCTGTTCATTTTGTTTTTGGTCTCTTTGGCTGGAAGTGTGAGGAAAACCTGAAACCTTCCTGTAGCCTCTTCTGCTGATGTAATGTGATGCAGAATTCTCTGGGCAACATGTGTTTGCTATTTTGGTGGCTTTAAATACTTTCTCCGACTTTAAAATAAAATGTCTGCTTTTTCACTATTTGCTTACATATAGTTGTGCAATCTCTGTCCTCCATTTGTTTTCTTTTTAAATTAAAGCTTTAATTGATTACCCATGTATTCCAAGTCATATTCCACTGGGGAAAATGTGTTAACTTAGATGATATTAATATTAAATTAATTTGTTTCATTTCCCACTCAAAATATGAGCTGAGGGAAGAGAGCTATGTCTTTCAAATGCCATCTTGCCCTATGAACAAGCATATTTTCTCCTTTTTAAAAAGAAATAAATAATTTTTGTCTTTGTTATTCACAGTGATAAACATTGAATACTCTTCCTCCATTTAAACAGGCTTTCAGAAGCTGAATGAATTCTAATGCTGCTTTTCCTCACTGTGTCAGACAACATGTGACCTATTGCATAAAACAAATCTAACTCTTTGCACCTGAAGTTGTTCTTAGATATAATGAAGTCCATTTTACACAATAAATCAAGACTATTTGGCACATTTTAAGCATCATTTGCTTAAATATGTTATCACAATGTAGATTTTATTTTGTAAACTATTTTTCATCCTGGAAATTAACCTGGTAGTCTAATAAGTTTTACGAGTTACGTAAAAGTTTCCCTGACTAAAATGTTTGAGAAAATTAAATGACATTTCTTCTTCAAATAAATATTCCTTTTGCACAATGACATTATGCAGATAGTCATCATTGATGGCTAGTCCTTTGTTCTTTATTTTCTATTTGTACTATGGTGTATTGAAGTTAAATATGACTTATCCAACATTTTAAACAGAGTGATATTAGTTTGTATGTATTAAATCTACCTTACAGTATTTTCTGTCAAATACCACTTTAGTTAGGATCCAGCTGGAAAAAGTCTCATAATTTAATTTTTTGGAATGAAAGTCAGGTTTCCATTTACTTCCCCAAATCCAACAGCAGCTCACAAATAACCCATATGAAATAACCTCCTTCCATCTACTCTTAGTTCAGCATGTTTCCTCATCTGCTTCTGTCCCTTTTTATCTTTTTTTTAAACTGCAAAGTGAAATGTGTTCTAGGCTTCA
Organism: Parus major; assembly: GCF_001522545.3. Classification (NCBI taxonomy): domain Eukaryota; kingdom Metazoa; phylum Chordata; class Aves; order Passeriformes; family Paridae; genus Parus; species Parus major. Next base: position 68,651,948 of record NC_031799.1, on the reverse strand, counting down.
TTTTTGCAGCCAGTGCAGTTAGCCATTTTGATTTTGTTTAATCTTTTTTTTTTTTTAAATCTTTTGGCACCACTGATGGGACCAGCCACAGCAGTGGTTTTGGGGACAGCTAGAACAAGAGCATGACTGAAGCATATAAAATTGGCATTGCCTCCATCAGATAAATGTCTGTGAAGTGCTAAAACCTCTAACCTCTGACATCTAATTAAAACCCTTTCCCTTGTTGCTTCTTTTTGTGTACATGTTCTGGTGTTATAAGCACAGTATGTGCTTTTTATATTTTTTTCTGTTACCTGAAGGTAGAAATCAGTTATCTCTAGCAGAGATGAACAATAATGTTTCTTTGTCTCATTGGTCCACTAAAGTACACTGAGGTAGGACTGCAGACACTTGATGAAGTCTTGGTTAAGAGCTGGAGCAGGTGCCAGCCAAAACAATGACAGAAAATATTATTTCTGTTTTCAGTAAAAATATTTGTGGTTTAATAGTGAGATTGAACGAGATGATACTGTCAACAGAGAGAAACTATCTTTTGTGTATAAAAGCCACTGCCATTGATTGCTTCTCCTGATAGGATGAACAGTGCAGACCTTTTGGCGTTAGCATGGCAGATTATTTTCCTAGAATACAGATTCCAGTGATTTAAAATGCAGTAACCTCCATTTTGTCACTTGTCTAATACATTTCATATCTCAATTGGTCTAGGGGTAGTTGAAAAATGGTATCAGGAAACTTTAATGGCTATGATTTTATATTAGATTTAGACTGTGTTTTTGTATTAGTGCATGAGGGTTTTTTTTACTGTATGTTTAGGCTGGTATTCAAGTTGGTGTTCATTTAGAGAAAGAAGTTTTTGTTTTGTTCTGTCAAGCCTTGTGAGTGAGATAAGCGTAACTTGTTTAATTTGCTTATTTTTCCCCTTTCAGCTGAGAGAGAATTACAGTTGCATTTTGCTCTGCTTGCAAATAATGAACTCAAACATGGAACAGGATCTCTCGCTTCTCTGTCTTTGTGTCTTAGGGCCAGGCTGATAATGCTCAGCTTTTATGATGTAGAGTGGAAGTGTTATTCTTTTGGCTGAATGCTGAACATGAAAAGCTCCTTGGGAACATCCTCTCAGGACAAACATTGATGTGACCAGACCTGTTGCTGTGGGTCTGAGTTTATTCAGTGGTGGAAAACACATTGCTTAGGGTTTGTTGTTGTTGTTTGGTAGCTGAGGACTTGGTTTGTTCCTGCCTTTGTATGCGGGGTAGTTGTGTAAACCAGTGTAAAATAAGCGCTGCCATTCTGATTTAGAAGCCAGGTGGAGACCTAGGTGTAGGTGTTACAATTACAGTACTGTATGTATTGTGAAAATCCTTAAGCAATCACATTTTGCTGCAGATCCCTGTTACTACCTTATTAGTAGCCATGGTAGGTAGAACTGTTGGTCTGGCCCAGTCAAAGTCTTTTCCCAGAAAATTATAAGACTGGGTTTGAAAGATGTTTGAGAAAATAGATCTTGGGGTGATTTTAGCTATTTCCTAATTTATATACTTAGAGCTTTATATTTTCAAGTTTACTTAAAATCCAGTGTTTGGTAAAAGGATGGATGTGACTGCTTCTGCATTGCAGTCATGGAACATGAGATGAACAAACTCTTAAGGCTACAGGCTTAGAAACTAATGATAAAAAAAGCCATTATGCCAGAGTAGCTTGTGCTGGTGTAGGCATATGGAAGTCCATTCGGTTTTTTGGGCTCAGGGTGCAAAGCATGAGCACTTACTGCATGCTTTCCATTTGGTCACACTATCTGCTGCTCTCATGACTTGATTTAAACACAAACACTACTTCCAGATAATGTCAGATAAGTGGCTTCACCTGATAAGAAACAGGCATGACAAGCAAAGTACCAGGCTGATACTTTGGACAAATACCTGGTTGGCTGTTATAGGTTTTGGACACTTGAGTTTTTAAAAATGTAATAGTTGGCGTGAATTGAATGGACAAATCAGCGTCAAGATGGCTGTAAAAGGGAATTAAGTGTGTGCATTTACCTCACTGGAAAAATTCAGTGCAGTGCAGTCAATCCTGAGAGTACCTTATCCAGGTAAGGATAAAGTACTCTTTATTCTTATAAATAAAGTAAATAATAATAAATAAAAAAGTAATTTAAAAGTAATTTATTAGAAATATTTATATTTATATTTATATTTATATTTATATTTATATTTATATTTATATTTATATTTATATTTATATTTATATTTATATTTATATTTAAACAACCAGGGAAACCATCCACTAATGAGATATTCAAGATTTCTGCCGAAGGTATTTTTGAGAGGCCTATTGCCTCAGCAAGCAAGAAACAGTGATACACCTACATTTTTGCAATGGGCTTAGTGTTTGGACAGTGTTTTTGGAGACTGCTCTTTTATATTAGGTAATTATATCATACAGAGGTATAAGCTGGCAGAACAGCAGTGTAGTCAGTAAAAGATGCACCAGGTGGAACACACTTGGAGACAATCATTACAGTTTCTGATTACCCACCATGACCTGACACCCAGAGGTGAGTGGGTGCCTGCAGAATGGTAAGGATGTTGCCACACATATCAAACCAGCACTTCTGGAGGTGTCTATTACCTTATCATCTGACCCTTGGCTGTTTTTATGGCAGTTGTTTCACTGCTATGATACATTTTGGAGAACAAGTTTCTGTTACTCCGTTAAGTAATAAAAGGATGTTCTGTGATTTAATTGAAAATTTCCTCACAGAGGAATATGTGAAGTACTGAGATCAGTTCCTTTGTTTGAAAAGTTATATATATGCTGATTTCTGCAGAAGACTGGCAGATCTCACCTATAAGAGAACCAATTGATGAGCCCAAAAAATGCCTTAGAAAATCTCAAGTATTTGTGTTGAAGTAAGGTCCAGAGACTCTGTTTGCCAAAGGGGTGGTATGGAAAGTTGAAGGAGATTGTGAAGAAATCCTTTCTCTGAGGCTGAGGAGAAAATTTACCATGCAAAATCTTTTCCCAGCTTAAATTAAGACATCACATTTTTGTTTTATCCAGTCAAAATGACTTGGGGTTTGTACCGCTGTATTAACAACACTGTGATGCTGTTGCTCATGTCCAGAAGATACTGTATTATAATCTCAATCTAATTCATTATCTTCAATGAACATGCTTGGAATTCTCTCCAGAGGAGGTCCACATCAATGATGATACTGTTTTGTTGTTCTACTTGACATCTATAGATAATAACAGTTTTGTAAGAAGTGTCTGAATTTGCCAATTAGGTGGAAACAGAATGTGTAAACTAAAGGAAAATTACAGATTAATATTAATAGCATAGCATGGAAACTGAAATTGTAGCACCAGCAGCAACCAAAGTGTATTCTCCTTACACATTTATTCTCATTGTTGACTGAGCAGGGAGTTTTCTTCTGTTGACAGTGGTAGAGTATCCCTTTGAGAACAACGGGTTCAGAATTCCCTGTCTTATGTGGAAGAGTAATGAATGTGCTTAATGTTAAACTTTATTGAGCTCTGGTACAACTAGAAATAAGGATAAGACACAAAGATGTAATCCTTACACACCTTTAACAAGAGGAGCATGCATCAGGTATCTTGTGTGTCATTTTATCTCTCCTGCTGCCCTATAGGTGGTTATGCTGAATAGGTGTGCAAACATTTATCCTACAGGACTTATCTGTTTTGTTTTGTTTTCCAGGTCCTAAGAACACGAGCCAGATTACAACAAATGGAGAAAATGAAGGAACTACTAAAATTATTGCACCTTCTCCAGTGAAAGGGTATGTAGACCTTAAGTTTCCATACAGCTTTTAATAGGTTGTACAACACATTGGATAGAGGAACATGTTTATCCTGCACTTGAGTTCAGGACCATCTGATCATCTGCTGACAAAGGTCAGAGAGTGTTGCCAAGTAATTAATTTTATAAAACCCTGATCTTCCAATCAACGCAGAATAGGGATTTCAGGTGACACATGGTTTGAAAACCCATAAATCAGCACAAGTTAATGGGAAGGTATATAGTCTCAGGTTTAAATAGGAAAATTTGGATAATGACCCAAAGGGCACTGGTCAGGATAGTCCTGTGAAGTCCTGTGAAGTCCTGTTAGTCTCTGCCCTGGAAGCTGTGGGCTGGCTGTCAGAGCCCTCAGGGCATGTGCCTTCTGTCTCTCAACAGGGCAAGCTTGGGGTGTGTGGGCAGGGAGGAGCTGGGCACGGGCTTTCTCCCAACAGGTTTGTTAATCTTGCAGTGATTGCCCATTACACTGTTGAAATTGTAATAAAAATCAGGAATGTTCCTGATCTGTACGAGTAGTGAACTGCCAGGGCTCCTCTGGACTTGTGTGTCTCATTTATCACTGCTGAAGTGCACCTCTCTGGTTTTTAAGCATATTTGAAAGGAAGAGGTAAGACACAGATTCAGAAATGGCTTTATATCCCCACCCCTAATTTTAGGAGGAATTTATGTGCCTGAATCAGAAAAAAAAAATTGTCTGACAAAAGAATGAGTCAAAAAACACAGCACTTAACTTTTGTTTAGTTGCCTGGATATCTGTCTCTGCATGCTTGGCAATCCTGACAGTTGTGTTTCTTCTTGAGTGAGTAACCCTTAACTGGGCATACCTATGCATTGAAGCTGTTGGCTTCACAAGCTAGGTGTCTGGACAGACCTCTGAAAAAGAATCTAAAAGATTTACTGATTTGCTGGAAGTACTTGGTGGATAGTGTTCTCTATTGCCTAATATTTAGAACAGCTGACCTCCAAAAGAAAAGCTGAGTTAAATTGCTTTCTCATTTTGAGGGAAATTGGATCCACTATTCTAGCCCTTAGAAAACAATGCTAATTGTGTGTTAAAAGAAAGTTTATGATTTTGCCACTTGGTCACTCTGAAGCTAAACCATTAAGTGGAAAACAATACAGAGGTAAAAAAATACATGGAGGGAAGGCACAAAGAGGATGGATCCAGGCTCTTTCTAGTGGTGCCCAGTGACAGGTCTAGGTGGGAACACACTGAAAGACAGGAGATTCCCTCTGAATGTCAGGATACAATTTTTCCCTGTGCAGATGACTGAGTACTGGCAAAGGTTGTCCAGGAAAGTGGTGGAGGCTCCATCCTTGGAGATAATTCCACAGTTGTTTGGGAATAGTTCTGGGCAACTGAATCTGGATCATCCTGCTGGAGCAGGCAGCTGGACCAGATGACATCCAGAAGAACCTGACTAGCCCACTATTGTGTTGTTCTGTGATTTGTTAGGAGAAAGAAAGATAAAAAGTAAAAGGTACCATTATTCCTTAGCGCAGAGATTTTTTTTTTTGGGAGGCATGGGACTCCTTCAGTACAGAATTTGTAACAATGAGCTGTTAAAAAAAAATTGATAGACAGGTTTTAGAGGAAGAGCCAGAATAAGTGGCTCTCAATACGACAGCTTTAAGGTTTCTGAGTTTAGTTTCTTATCTTGACAGTTTAAAAGCATCTCACAGGCAGATTCTTACTGAGTCATATTTTAGACAGCATTAGTCACTTCCAGAAAAGAAAAAAAGGTTTTGGAAATTATTTTTCTGTTTAGGATTTGATTTGTTTTTCTCTGTGTCTCTGTCTGCACATGAAGAGCACCTTTTGGGTCTGCCTGGCTTCACGTATGTGGGAGCAGCACACAAAAATTGTGTAGCACTTACAGTTTGGAAGTTTGCTCCATCCTGTGTAATTCTTGTACTAGTTGTCAGTGATGCTTGCAGAACGTATTTCAGTAGTGTTCAGAAGCTGAGTTTTCATATTTAACATCTTATTCACTGTTGAGATCTATAGTTAATCACTTCTATGTAAGTGGTATCAACTCAAATTATAAAAAACCCCCAATGAAATCTCACATGAAATTCAGATCTTAACCCTTTCAGATACTTTGAATGAACTCAGTACCTTTTGCAACTGCATTCCTGGAGATACTGCTGGTATTTGAAGAGCTGCCATGCTCTAATTTTCTGTCTGTAAAGTGTGTGACTGCTTCAAATGAATAATGACTTGGAAATTTAAAGCAGTAAATTCACCTCCCAGGTACTGTCTCCTTTTAAGACTTGAAAACAGTATTCACCAATGTTTAAGTTCAGCCTAGGTACTGTTCAGTAGTTCATGCTGTGCAAATCAATTCCTTTTTGCAGTATGGGATAGAAATGTAGTTATCTGGATTACTTGCTCAGTCTGCAGTAAGAACATATTTTTAAGCCTGGGAATAGATTGCATGCACCTATGAGTCAATAATTAATGGGTGCAGTATTAAGAAAACGATTTACCTGATAAGGTGTAATTTAATTTCTTTTCCTGCTGACTTACTGTAGCTTTATATTTTGTTCACTCTGTGAGAATTAAATGATTAACTCTGACCTGTAGTAACCAAAGGCTGGGGTTAGAAGTGGATTAGTGAGTTAAGTAGCCACGATTCCTTCATAAAGCTGAGTCTGTCATTTCCTGCTCTGGGGGAAGAACTCCCAGCTTATGTCCTCCTCTCTGTAAGCAACAGTAAGGCTTTTATTTTTTCTGCTTGTGTTGCATTTTATAACTATATGATGATGGTATGGAGTTGCTGTCAGTAATATTTCTTGATGACCTTGGTGGAAATCAATGTGGCTGCCTCTTTTCTGTCTCAGGTAAACTGCTTGTCCATACAGGAAAAGAGCTCTAGAGATGGAAAAGCTCTGCTGAGCCATTGGCAAGGACAGGGGCATGCTTCAGCTAAAAGCCACTTCCCAGTATTTGAAGTGGCAATTATCTGGGAGTTTTAATGGGTCAGAAGCTGTAACAATGCTGATATACCTGTAACCAGCTGTCAGAAGCTGGTTACAAATGCTAATATATCTCTCAAGCCAGGTGACTGTCCTGGTACATTGCCTTGCAGCAGTCAGTGAAGTCAGCTCTTCCACAAAAACATCTTTCTGACAAAAATAAAACCCAAGGCTTTGCTGGGGAGGGTATGAGAAGGATATGCTGCCCTGCAAACCTATAAACCTGTGATCTGTCATGCTTTGAATAGTTTTCATCACCCCTGCCTTTGTTGCTCCCATTTTAAAGTAGGTACTGTGCACCTGGAAAAATGTAGAGAAATATGATAAGGGTAATCTGAGGTATGTGGTGACTCCTGTACTGGGAGAGGTTAAGTAGTCTGTGGTTCTTTCACTCGGAAAAGAGATAAGACAGTTAAAAATGTGTAAAAAAAACATCAAGGGGTGGTGTTTTTGATTAGGCAGCCATCGTTCATAGCAGTTTGTTTTTCTTTATTTCTTTCTATAAACACAGAAACAGTCAGCAACAAGAGATGGAAGTTTTGAACCAGGTAGAAGTTTTGAAATAATGTTAAATAATTGTTTATGTCATAGCCAGATACTGGAACATACTCCTACCAGACACTATTTATGACAAAAATTAAAAAAAATATTTGAAAGGTATTTAAGTAAATCCATGGAAAAAAGTTTCATTAAGAGCTTTGTAAAATAAAAAAGAAGGTAAAGCCTCTGATTCAATAATCTCTTAACTGTATATTATGGAAGGCTATGAGATCATATTGTATGTTTGCCCTACTGTTAGACTTCTTGCCTAAGTATTTGTTCTTGTTTATTTGGAGACAGGATTGCCTGTTTTTCTGACTCAGTGCTCCCACAATTATGAGCTTGCAGAGATGATTTTTTTTTCCTTCTTTTTTTCCCCCCACTTCTTTATCCTTCCCTTTATAATTTCTCTTTTTAGGAGAGATTTTTCAACATAGCAACTCTTTGCCCCTTTCTCATAACAAATAAGTAACTATATGCCAGGGTGGGTCTCTTTAATGAGTGTATGCCTTTAAAATTAAATTTTAAGTGGTCAGCACAAAAGAAAATGTGATCTGTGTACAATGTTGTTTGTTTTTTTTAAAAATAAGCATATACATATATATGTATACCTGTACTTTTATTTAGCTTTAAGAAGATGAAAAATGAAAACAGCCCAGAAACACAAAGAAGTAAAACAAGTGCTCCATGGGAGGAAAATGGCCCACAGAGGTAAGACCAGACTTGATGACTTAGGTATTGTGCAATGGTAAATATCATACAACAGCAGAAAGTTGAAGGTTATTAATACAATATATTAATGTGTTATTTGATTCATAATAGATGTGCATTGCATGTAAGCAGATAGGTTCTTTCATGGATAAATAAATAGCTAAAAATTAGGAAAGTATGTGTAGGAGGAGGTAGCCAGTGAATAAATGTCAGCAGCGGCTTTCTTTAGACATCTGTTCATGGACCTCTGATGTTTAGTATATTTGTCAAAGAACTTGAAAAATAAACTATGGTGATGATATGAAATTGTTTAGGATAGTGAGAAATTTGTCTGTGGAGAGTGGCAGAAAGGCTCCTGAAGTGTGACTGATGGGTAGATTCTGTTGAGTCAAAAAATGTAAAGAGAGGTGCGTGAGAACAAAAAAAAAAAATAACCCTAGATTTCTGCTTAATATGAAGTACTATGGAATTATGTGGAATTATGATGGATAACAAAGAAAACATCAGCTGTGTAGCAGTCAGATAAACAATTAGCAATTATTAGTAAATCAAGAGAGCAGCTTTATGCCATTATATACATTGGTGGATCACATATGTACTCCATGAATTTTGGAAGCAGTTCTGATGTCCTTATCTCAGGAAAAGGAATAGGCTTTGAGTGGGGCAGCAAAGGGGATCAAAAATGTGAAAGGCTCTGCAGTAAATCTGTACAAGGAGCAAAGGCAGAGGCAGACAGGAATCTTCCTGTAAAAGAGGCAGTTTCAGGGGATGACATCTAGAAAATCACGAGTTGTACTGAGAAAAGAGAAAGTGATCAGGACTTTTTTTCCAGCAAAAGAACTAAGGATCTTCAGGTGAAGCTATTGAAGGTGGTGTAAAAGTGTTGATAAAGGCAGTCAGTAGTGACTCACCATGAGTGGGAGATCTGTGGTCCTCCTTTGCAAGGAGGTGAATTCCTGGGGGAGCTGGGTGAGTCATGGAACAAAAATCCTGAAGGGCTTCTGAAGACAGAGAAGCAGCAGCTGGCTCAGTAAGTCCCCTGGACTGGGAATGGTGTGGGATGCAGGGAGCACTGGGGAGCTGTCTTCAGGCTTCTGCTGCCTGGAGATGGCTGTTTACAGCATGTAAAGTGTAATCCAGAATGGTCCTGCTTTTCTATGACAATTCAGATCTGATGCACCCCTTGTGCTCCTGTAAACAGCAATAGATTGTAGAGTAAGGAACAAAGCAGCAAGTAAATAGTCTTTTGCTAGGACAGGCCTTTCTTTAGTTGTTTTTAGAAAAGTAATGTCATCTTGTCACTTAATGTCTCCAGTGTTTCAGTTGCTTTCAGGACAGCAGGAGGTTTGATCTTGCAGGAGCCAAACAATGCTAGAATTGAGTTTTTGCAAATCTATTTATTCTAAAGCACTATGCAGGTTTAGACACATAAGCAGGCTGGATGTTGCACAGAGGCTTTCACAGCTCTTAATAATAATTCTCATTGAGATGAGCTGTGGGAACTTTTCACCTGTGCAGAGCAGTGCTGTAACAAGCTGTCTGCAGAAGCAGATGACAAAGAAAGGATTCAGTTTGAAAGGCAGAGGCTTTTAGAAAAGCAGAAAGAAATCTGGAGGTTGGAACACCTCCACACCAATGGAAGAGGTTTGTTTGTGGGTGAACAGAAGAGAAATGGGGATGGAATTGTTTCATGTTCCCAAACATCAGCTCTGTGATGAAGATGTATGTCATGATAGAACATGGAATGTTTTCATACTTACATCCATGGAAAGCAAGAAGAATGACTAGCTCTGGGTTGGATATGCGATACTAAAACACAGAAATTTTGGTATGGTAAAAGAATACTAATAGACTAAAAATCTATATTTTGTAAGCTTAGAGTTGATGACTTGGCAATGATAAGAGGTCTCTCTCCTACATTTCAAGGTTTACTGTGAAAAATGTATTGCTAGAAAGCAGTACCATGCATTTACATAGAAATCACACTAACACCCAGAAAAGCATGTATAGCCAAATACTCCCCTGTGCATGCATTAATCTTTTAATTTTTGTAAGCTGAATCTCAGTTAGCTGGCCTAACTGCCCTGGAAATGTTAAAGCTGAGTATTTTCTCTCTCTTTTTAACCTTAGCGGACTGTATAATTCTGCCAGTGATCGCAATAAATCACCAAAGTTTCCTTACTCTCGCCGAAGGAACCCATCTGGTGGCAGTGAGAATGAATCTGGGCAGCCAGTTCGGAGGAGGTAAGAGCCTCAGGATTAATTACTGTCAGCTTCTCTGCGCACAAACTTGAGGCTGGTGTTCAGCTCGTGTAGGCACAGCTGGGCCCTGGGAAAGGGGGTATTCCAGGGACCAATTGTTAGTCAAAAAAAACAACCCAAGGAAGAATACCACAGCTGTTTTTGTAAAGGAAGCTTTGGTCTGGTTGTTTGCCTGTGTGCTGTTGTGGGAAAATGATGTTAAAAATGTGAAAAGTTGCAGTATTGACACGTGCAAGATTCCTTTAGATACTGGAGCACTTATTGCCTGGTGAATGATTAAGAACTGATGGATTTGTTTGCTTGACAGCTTCCAAAGCAGTGTTATAAGTACTTTTCTTTACTTTAACTGCCTGAAGGATTACACAAATGAGCCATAAAGCTGTCTTCAGCAGTCCCATATGTGAACCACTTCGCATTAGAGAGGACACCAGCAAAAATACAACTGTGTGACACTTTCAATTGGTACAAGCTGAATTGAATGACTTAGAGGAGTAAAATGGAATGGATGGAGATTCTGTGCTGCGTGTCCTTGAACATGTCCAAAAAGCAAATTACAGGGACAGTTCTGAAGCAATGGAGTATTGAGAGATGTGTGTTACCTGGGATGATTTGTCCTGCTGAGAAGCTGCTTTTATCGCTAAGGCACCCTGCCTGCTGATCTGTTATGAAGTATAAACAAACACAGATACTGTGCCATATTCACTGCAGTCTTCTAGAACTGCCATAGGAGCTAGCACATGAGAATTACATCTCTTGCTTGGCCTTCAAAGCCAGAGCTTTGGGGTTTTTGAAATGGAAGCATATTGATGAGGAAATCTAATTTGATGTGGAGCTTTTATCTGTGTCAGGTTTCTGAACTGTTTCAGACCTTTTATCTGCCACTCGCTGTCTGGGACAGGAGAGAAGAAACTCACCTATAGTGCATGCTTAGTGACCTCAAATAAATGTGAAGTGTAACTCTCCAGCAATGGAGTTATGTTTATTTGCTCTGTTGGATAGCGCTCTTGTAGGTCTTAACAACAATGTGTTTCCTGAATGGGTTTTTTCATGTTTTAACTTCAGCCAGGCCCCAGGCAGCCCCTCACTCACTCCCCCACCAGCAGGATTATGGAGAGAATCAGAAGGGTAGGAGGTAGAAACCTTGTCAGTTGAGAAACAGTTTAATAGGGTAAGCAAAAGCTGTGCACACAAGCAAAGCAAACCAGGGAATGAATTCCCTTCTTCCAGTGGCTGAGCAGGTGTTCAGCCATTTCTGGCAGAGCAGGGCTGATGTCACCATCGCACTGATGGTGACTTGGGTGCACAAGATCATCAGTCCAAACATCCCCTCCTTCCTTCCTCTTCCCCCCACTTTATACACTGACTGTAATGCCACATGGTCTGGAATATCCCTTTGGTCAGTTTCGGTCACTTCTGTGTCCTGGCTGCGTCCTCTCCCAGGATCCCATGTACCCCTGGTCTCCTCCGCAGTGTAGCCTTGGCTCTGTGCAATCTCTCCTCAGCAATAACAAAAGCATCTCTTTATTATAAATCCTGTGTTCAGCACAACCCCAAAACACAGCCCCACTGTGAGGAAAACTACTGCAGATAAAACCAGCACAGGTTTTCTGATGCATTGTCAGAAAGATTCATTTGGCTTCTTAAAAGCAAAAGAGTAGAGATCAAGCAATGCAAAGCTCTCTTATATCAGGAAGAGTGCTTCTGCACTGTGCAGCATGAAATTGTTTTTATCATTGGGGGATTTGCATTGGGCTGATCTAGTAATCAGATGGACAGTCATGCCAATAGCAAGTTTTCTCTTGGGCTACCACATGAACAAAATGTTTTTTGAAGTCTTTTCTCATATGTGAGACTGTAAATACTGACAGTAGTAGGTAGATTTTAACTCATTTATGCCTTCTTGAGTCTTGATTTTATTCATGCACTTTCCTTTTCCAACTGTTAGTAGCTGTGCCATTTAGGCACTCTTTAGTGGAGTTAACAGGAAAACAACAGGTTCTGCTATGCTGGAAACAGTAGTAAACTCTAAAGGCCAGCATGCTCTGCTTAATTTTGCAAGTCAGGGGCTTGCAATGAGAGCTTGAAGGGAATCATGCCTTCAAAACTTATTGTAAAGGTGTCCTGAAAGGTTTAAAACAAGCATATGCCCTATTTTCTCTACCTGACATCATACTGGGGGGAAAAAAAAATCCATCAAAAAACTAAAACACTTTGGGGTTTTTTTATGGGTAGTTTTGTGTATTTGTATTAAGTAACTCTATGACATTTCATTAAAACTTCCTTAATGTCGCAGGAAAAATCATAATAGTGGTGAAGATTCAGATGTAAAGCAAAGGAGAAGGTAAATACATGACCTATAGCAGCTATGAAATGATAGTGAAGGTATGGGTTGTATTTTGTTTCACTGCATACCCTTCTTTCCTTCCTTCTCCCTCGTCTTCTAAATGTATAAAAGGATTGTTGTGGTACGACCTTTCAATTTTTTATTTCTTATCTTTTACTAAAATGCTCTCATGGCCTCATCAAAGCAGAATCTTTCAGCATATTGCTGCTATTCCATGTTATAAGCAGCTTGTGAAAGTTTCCTGAGGGGTTATCTGCAACTTGAAAGTCAGTTCCAGAAGTTTTAGCTTTTGGAGTTTGAATCTGCAGATTTGTTTTTACTTCTCCAGTCTCCCTACCCACTTTTAATTAATCTGTTTTGCAAACAAATGTGCTATCATCTGAGATGAATTGTCCTGACAGAGGTAAGTGCAAAGGCATATATAACTCCTGATGGTCTTCTTGCTGTCTTGCACGTTTTTTGAAAGCTTCTTGTCCCTGCCCCCATCTCCTATTTCAGACTTGACTAATCGACACATTTCAAATAAAATGCAGTTGTGAATTTGGGTATGCCCTTCAACAACTTCAGCTGTTTACAGATTTTTGCCACATCTGCTTGTCATGACTCTGTGTAGTGCTTCTCACATCTGTGCTCCTGTTTGCACTGCTGAAATAAGCAGACAGTAGAGTGCTTTTCGATGTCAGAGGCTCCTGGAGCTTGGGAAGGAGAGGAGGCACTCCCAGGATCTGAATCACTGCTGCAGCACGGGAAAGGAGCTCTGGCAAAGATACAAACATCTCAGGACAATCACAGGAAGCCAGAGAAAGCACTCACCTACTTCCTACTTACTATAAGATAACAGAATGTTTTTTGGAAGGATGTTGCCATTACAAGCTGCTGGTGGTAGTCTTGTGGTAGATATCTGGCACATAAAACTGAGAAGATTTAGTTAAGCATATCAGGTGGAAAGCCTCAGTGCTCAGAAGGGACTCTTCCCACAGATTTGTTACTGTACATTGCAGAAGACCTCCACTTCCTCACAATTTCGCTATTCTCCTCTCATTTTAATTAGAAAAAAGACTCTGCCAGAATGTGAGCTTTCCTCAACCCTCCAAGCCCTCTCCTAGGCAGTATTTGTTGTGTCTCTTGTAAAACTGACTATGACTTTTTTCCTGCTTCTTATGCTAGGGTATATCGGTATTCTACCTACAAAATATGAAATATATTGCATAACAAGGAGAACAGGGAAATAAAGGACAAAAGGTACCTTAAAATTGTCAGAGATCAGGATAATCTCATGTGTTCTTGCACCTGATTTAGGAAACTATCTTTTTTCCACCCATTTTTGGTATTTTGCTCAGTAAAAGATGATACTTAATAATCAGTAAAGGATAATATTCTGACAACAAGCATGAGCAGCTCAGCTGACAGTTCAGGAACCCTTCTGTGTTCACAGAAGCCCCCAAGTGTTTTCCTGACAGGGAACACAAGTTAATTCAATGTGCAATATCCAAAGGTGGATTGCATTTCCATTCCTGAAAAGTTAGAGAAAGACTTACCTTGACTTGTCCAAATTGGATGTTTTATCTTGTACTTTGCCTGCCATGCTGTGATTTTTGGCTGTTTTGGTACCTCATGAGATAAATTACTTAAATCACAGTAAATCAAGTTACTTCTTGTCATACTTAAAAATTTAGAAGAGTCATGCTAATGACCTGGAAGTGTGAAAGAACAGTGTTGCTCAAATGACATATTAATGTTGATGTTAGTGGTGTATTTATTAAACATCTGATGAGACTGGGGTAGGGAAAGGTATACTTTTGGCTGTGTAAGGTCTGCTGCAGTTCTAGAACATTTATTGCTCTTTACTCTTCCATCGTGCTTGAGTGACTCTTTTTGACACCATCTTTTAATCTTCCTTCTTCCTTTGGAGTTGCAATTTTCTATAGCAACACACGTATTTTTTATCTCCACTTTGAGCTTCACCCAGAAAAGTGTATTTTTAGCTGGCAACATGGATAACCTGGCTTTAAATTATGAACATGAGGTTTGGGGAGGGGGATGTCACTGAAACTGTGGGAAAAACAAAAACCCTCCAGCAACATTTTTAGTATTAGAGAATCAAGGCATTACTTTATTCTGGCCAGGATGTTTTTCTGACCAGGATGTGCAACAGAAATAATTTCACCCATATGTAGCCTGGCCATGCAGAGGAAATAATTCCATGACAAATTTTACCAGATTTTTCACTAACTTTATACAGTCAAAACCCATAGAGATTCATTGGCTCAATGTTCTTTGGTTCCAAGTTATGTAGTTCTTAATACTTGATTTTCCATTGGATATGAATTTGTTCACCTCTGATTTGTCCTCATTCTTGTATTTTCTTTCCCAGACTAGGTGTGTCTGACCCTGCCAGGGCTGATTTTTAATGGTCATTATCTTTTGTGTATCTTCTGTACTACTCCCAGTCTGTTGAGATGTCAAGCTCATCAGGCCTTGCCTAGTGGACCAATGCCCTGAAAAAAACTTCAGTTCCCTTCCCCTGGGGCAAAGGTGAACAAACCTGATTCAAGCTATCAAATAAAATAGAAATTCAACTTAGTATCTTTTTCAGCAGGGAGAAACTTCTCCTCTGGGAGAAATTTCTCTTTGCCAAATTTATTCCCTTCAGGCAAGCTGGGTTGAGCTGATTTTCCTAGGCTTTAGCTGTCACATTATTCTAAGACATTTTTGTTTGAATGGGAGCTATTTCAACTAATGATTTCCTGATTTAGGTGAGAGGGGAGAACAAACTCCAAAGACCAAGGCATTTAAAGGCTCAGCAATGTGATGAAGGCAACCATAAATCACTGGTATTATGGTGAATTTCGTGAGGCTCTCAGGTGTGTCAGAATGGCATCTGTAACAGTGTCCTGGTTATTTAGTCCTAGTCCTCTAGAAAGCAGAGTGGTGTGTGCCTGAGAACAGCTCCATGCTGCATCTCTGCTGTTCCCTGGGAATAATCTTCTCTCACCCTGTTTGGGCTCTTCTTCCTAAACCATTAGAACAAGCAGTGAGCAGGTGCTAGTCAGCAGCTTCCTACCTTGTCATGAAATGCTCCCCCTTACCTTTTATTTACACCTAAGGAACTGCTTTCTCTCCTTGGCTTGTTTGAGGTGAAGTTTAACAAACCTGTCCTCTTACAAATGTCAGCTATCAAAGAGCAAAAGAAAAGCCAGGAGGCATAAGAAAATACATATCTCTACCAGCATCATCAGGAGTTATCTCCTTATACCTCCTATTTCATGGCCAGATACCTCAGAAGAAAAATTCTGTTCTCCATTGCAGCAAAACCATCACCAATTCCAACTCTAGACAGCCTAAATCCTTGTAGACCAGCTCCTGCTGATATCAGTCAGCTTTCCTCATTAATCATCTGGGCTGTCAGTATAGCAGAAAAACATAACTGTCTTTGGGCCATTAATAGAATCACAAAAATGTTCAGGTTGGGAAGGAACTTTTTCAGATCATCAAATCCAACCATTCTAAGGCCATCCTCCCACTAAAGAATGAATGGTCCAAACTGGATTTTGTTGAGAGTGCTAGTCCTTAGAACCTAGCCAGTGGTACAGTGGCAGAGTCCTGGTTTCTAGGACCAAAGCCCTGACAGTTAGTCTGTCTGCACCAAAAGTCAGTCATGGATTTAAGAGAAGTTGGCCTGTAGGAAGTGTAGCTTTCTTTTTTCCATAAAGAGCAGCAGAATCCTAGTGTTACTCGTGTCTCTTCCATGCTGCCTAACATTCCCTTCAGACAAGCTGGGTTGAGCTGATTTTCCTAGGCTTTCACTGTCCTAGTCTTCTAACACATTTTTGTTTGAGTGGGAGATATTTGAGCTAATGACCTTCTAATTTAGGAGAGAGAGGAGAACAGACTCCATAGATTGAGGACTTGGGAACTTACAGGATGGAAGTTAGGGGAATAGAAAACATAGATCTCTGAGCATTTTGTTTTGACTGCAAACCCAGAATTCTGTGTCATTTCTGTTAAATGTACCACAATGTTCAAGAAGAAAAGAGCCACACAGATAGAGATGAAACATTTCACACCTCCAAGAAACACATTGATGTGGTATATACAAAAAGAATTTTGAATGATACAATAATACATATTTAAAAAAATAAAAGAAACAAATGTCAGTTATTCAAAATGAAAATAGCACTTGATACTACACTCTGGGTGCACTACTTTTGAAGCTGTTCTTCCAATCAATTAATGAGAAAAAGTTAATATAAGTTGCAGGTGGAGACAAGCTCTCCAAAGTTTATTAATTTTGATTTTCCAGGTAATGTCTTTGCAGTGTTGTTCTTTCCTCATTTAGCACTGAAATAATTTCGGTGTTAGTAGATAAATTTGTCCAGAGATGTGGCTTTTCTCTTTTCCAGGTCACGGTCCCGCTGTAACACCAGCAGTGGCAGCGAATCCGAAAATTCCCACAGAGAGCATCGGAAGAAGAGAAACAGGTGACAATAAATTACATATTTTAGACAGGGGAACATGAAACACAGGCAAATGGAGATGGAGTTTTTTCAGATGAACCTAGTAAGAAGGGATGTCTCACTATATTAGGAATGGCAAGAAGTACAACACAGACTCTCTTGTGTGCTGTACAAGAGAGCGAGGTTTATTATTCCAGATCTTCTTTTATAGACAGGTCCGAAAAGGTCTGAGAGGTAAAACTCTTATTGGTCATTAAACCAACACATCACCATCATTGGTCAACTGGAACACCACCCCTTGACTGCTTCTTGCACGTAAACAACAAGGATTTAAACAACACCTGCAAAAGGCTGTCCTTCTCCAAGGATTGCTTGCATCCCTCCTTGTGCTTTCTCAGGTCAGAGTGACTTAGTTTCACACAGGCACTGTGCCTCTTGCCTGCTTTCAGCATCCATAAAGGGATCTAACATATTTTGTGTGTATAGAGTCCTCCTGAGGCAGCTTAAGACCCTTTTCTGAATAAGAAGAGCTAATTGCCAGAATACATCATTATAGTTGGATGCAATGAATGCCCTCCTGTTGCTTGGGAAGAGCTCAGCAATGAGCTACAAGATCAAGTACAGGGCACACTTACAAAAGACTTGCAGTATAAATGCAAATAAAGTGGGTAATATCTTGATAATGATATTCTCAGCATTCACTTTTACCTCACAAATTCAAGTACAGATTTTTTCAAGCAGAAAATAAGCTGTTGAGAAGTGAAAATATTTTTATTGGATATGAATCTCAGTGTTGTTTTTAAAATAATGTATTGAATTGTATAAAGATTTTGTTTTCCAAAATGTCAGGTGTGAGCCCAAACCCAAAATGTGTACAGCATCAAGTTTTAATAGGACAGCAATAGTTCATACCAAGTGATGCTAACGAGTTCTGTATTATATATTATATCTTTCGTATTGCAGGTATGAAAAAGATAGCATAACTACTGATTTCCTATAAATTCCCTTCAAAGCTCTTTATTTTATGTTGTGCTGGGGATAACAACATCCTAGAGGTATTTCTGAAAATACGCTTTTTAAAAGCACATAGAATTTTCTTGTATTGCATAAACACGGTGCAAGAGAAATGTAACTAGATAAAAGAGGAACTGTTTAAAGGCAAAGTTTCTAAGTTTCTGTCTGAATGAACTGCCATCATTTCTTCATGTCTCATATGCAGTGATAAATGATTTCCAGATCTCTGGAAGCTCTTAGAAATAACTGCACGCTAGATAGTGCTGCAGGAGTATGCAGTATAATTACATTTTCAGCATGACTTGCATTAGTTAAAGAAATGTTAAAAAGTCATTGTGACACTCACATGGGATGGCATAAAGCACATCTGAGACATAAGATTTCTTTGAAGCTTACCTAAATTAAAGCACAGTCTTGTAAGGTACTTGGCTAACAATAACCTAGTGTGCATGGAAGGCTTGTTTTCCAGCTGAAGTTTAAATGACATGCTGAGTGTAGTTTCAGTGATCAACAGTAAATGGTATTTTGTATCCCTTTCTCCCAGAACACTCTTGCCAGGTTCTTTTCTGCCTGTGAAACTCCTTGTGCAGGGAGCTCCACAAGCAAGTGAAAGAAATTAGAGACTGACCACAAGAATGTTTTTAAGAACTCCTGGCAATATAGAGACTGAATTGTAAGGAGGATTAAGTACTGCTTATCATTTTTTGAAGAATGAAAGGGCCTTTACCAACCCTTCCTGACTTCATGTGAAAAAAAAATTAAAGATAAAAAAAAAATAAAATTTGGGGGGGCTGTTTCTAAGTTCTCCCACGTTTTCAGAAATGTAAGATACAGCAAAAATGTTAATGTTTCAGTATCTCTTGTTCTTAGGTGATCACTTGAAATCCAACCAGATAAAAAAACTTTACCAGTTAGATTAAACAAATACTAAATGAGATGGAAGTCTAAGACTTGTTCTTTGTGAGCAGGTGAAGGAAAACAACCAGTCATAATGAATTTCTGCATTTTGTTAGCAGCCACAGCAGTAACATAACAAGCTGAAAGGTGAGAGGCACTGAGTAGCTTTCCTGTTTTCAGAGATGAGCCAGTCCTAGCAGGATTAAATAGGACATTATAATGAGGCTCGCAACTGCTATTACTCAAGTTGCTGCTGTTGCATAGACTAATACAATTTATTTTTCAGTACAATAATTAGGTACTTGACACAAGCAGAAACAAAATTGTTTTATTTTATTGAAATAAAATAAGTGAATGTTCACATTAACCAAAGAAATCTGTTTCTGGTCATAATAGAGTAGAATATATTGTTCACATGACAAGAGATCACTATGAATTATTTTCTAGAAGAAAACAAATTATCGGAGAAAACCAGAAATGTAGATGAGAGCTTCTGAAGGTAGAACACTAGAAAAATCTTAGGGAAAACCTGTTTACCTGAATTCAATCTTTGAGGTTTCACTCCATTATATGAATGTTTTTTCCAAGGCAGATGTTCATATGAAAATGAAGAACTGTGATGAGCATATTTCAATCACAGAAATGCATTTGTACTTTCAATCCTGTGGCCAAAATTTATTGTGTAGATAAACATACATTAAAGGAGTAGACAGTGTGTACTGAGGCATAGTTTCCTTCCTGACTACACTTGGAAGATGCATCTGATTAGAATCAGAGAGGGACTGAAGAGGCTGGCAGGGACCTCTGGGTGCCACCTGGTCCAGCCACTGCTCCAGCAGGGCCACCAAGGTCCAGGTGTCCAGGATGATTCCCATGCAGCTTTTCAGTATCTCCAAGGATGGAGACACTGCCACCACCTCTCTGGGCAGCTCAGTGAAAAGAATGAAAGGAAAGCTATAATGAGCTTTCAGTACCAGGGCAAGTTTTTATTCAAATGTATCTTTAAATAGAAATTCAGGATTTGAGCTAAACTTCTTGCAGCTTTTTAAAAATTAATATTATTTTGTAATTTCTGTCACCAAAAAGCTAAAAAAATTGACCCAAATTATTAGAATTTGAACATTGCATTCAAATAATGTATTTCATGTAGAGATTGTGGTACCTTGGCCATCTATAACCTTGTTAAGTGTCAGCATACTACCTTCCTTTGCAGCTGCAAAATGTATGTTTTGTTTTTTCATGTCTCCATCTAGTAGAGTTCTGCTGTGGTGTGACAGTACTTTGAGTGCTGACACTGCTTGTTTTAATAGCTGTGATGCAAACTATATATTTAGATTTTTGGTATTTGTGTGCAAGTGACTGCTGTGTGTGGGAGGCAGTTGGTGGTGTCTATACCATATGGGATGATTGCCGTTTGCCCAAATTGGATTATTTGGGATGAAAATCACAACTCATTACTTCTTGCTGTGTGAGTACTTCTTCTAAATCCTTAGGTAGAAGTTTATGTTAATTCCTGTCAGCAGATTATAGATTTAAAAAGATTTTCATAGAAATCAAAACTTGAGGTTGCAGTCTTCTCCAGATGCTTCATACCATTTGGTAGAGTTGTGGCTGTTTACAGTAGTTGGGGATTGAGCTCAAAATTCACTATGCATGTGAGAGAAGATCTGATTAAACAAAAAGCAGAAGCCTGCATAGCTGGTTTAGCCTGATACAATTCAAAACTCAAAGAGAAAAGAACATCTGAAGTGAAGAACAGCAACAACATACTTTGCATTGCCTACATCTCCTGTGCAATCCTTTTATCTCTGTTGGCTTCTTTGTTTGTTTTAGCTGTCAGTCTTCCCCTCTGGTTTCTCCAGTATGCCAGTCCTACCATGCGATCAGACAGTCCACATTTGGGTGGTATTTTCCAGGGATGTTTTGAAATCCCTGCTGAATTTTAAATTCACTGCTGTGACCAAGCATGTCCATTTCCTCCACCACCTTAGCACTCATATGTGCAACCTTGAAACCGTGGGAAGCATCTGTGGAACTTTGGTCAAACACTGCCTGGCTGCCTGGAGGGCTGTGGCATTGTGGAATTGCTGCAGCCTGCTTACCAATGCACTGAGCTGACAGAATTTTATATTTGTCTCAGTCTGTAATACCTTCAGTTAATGAATTCATGGATTTTAAAGAAGCCAAATTAAAAAAAAAAAAAAAGTAGAAATAAAAGGCATAGTATGTCATTTATATCCACACCAGCCATGACAGGAACCAAAGCTGCAGGGGACAGTGCAGAAGGAGTGCCATGGAGATCTCCATGGATCCTGAGCTTTGTTGCAGGTTAAGATGAAAGGATGATTCTTCTGAGCAGGGACTTACCAAGGGAATTTTTCCCTGGATCCTAGGAAGGTGCACACTGCAGTGAAGTACTTGTGAAAGTTGTAATAGTAGAACCTTGCATCACGATATGGGTCTCCCATTTGGTGCAGATGAGTTACAGTGGAAGATGTAAACAGGGAAAAAATTCCCTGACTTGGGCTGGGGAAGGAGTTCAAGTCGTGGGTTTGTCCTTAAAAAGCATGGATTGTTACATTTTTGGCTCATGCTGTTTCTAAATAACAAAGCAGCAAGTGAGCATTGCAACAAGCAAGTTTTCTTTTATATGGTTCTTACAATTTAATGTAGTTTTTGGGAGCATTAGTTAAAATTTAACAAGATGACAGGTAAAGTACAGCATTGCAGGAGCTAGATTGTTTATTTATTTGGGGTTGGGGGAATATCCCATTGCTTCTCAGAGCATCCTGCCCTCAGCACCCTCAGACTAAACTCTGGGTCCGTCTTTCTCAGATTACGGCAGGAGAATGACATGGTTGACTCGGCTCCTCAGTGGGAAGCTGTGCTGCGGCGGCAGAAGGGGAAAACCCAGGCGGATCCAAACTACCGGCGATCCAGGCACAGATCTCGATCGTATGTAACCCTTGCACCCTTTGATGTGTAAATTAAGGCTGTTGAATCATGTTAAAGAACAGGAGGAGTATCTTCAGTGCGGTGGTGGCTCTCAGCTGCTGAGGAGCAGAGATTTTCACATGGCATACTCCCACATTAGCAGATTTGTCTTGTGGTCAAATTGCCTTTTTATTGATTTGAATTTCAGGGCACAAATAATGCAGAGAGGGTAATGAAGCTGCTGAGAAACTCTGTCCATCACCTGGGAGGAAGTCCTGGATGGTTCTGTGGCTCATTCAACAACAGCTCTCTAATTAGTACAGTGATTCCTCTTTTCTGGGCAGCTTACTTGATAGCTGTGAACATTTTTAAGAAATAATGCGCACCTGTTTAATCATATAATACCTGCAGTGGTGTTCCAGATGAAAGCAGCTGCTCTTGTTTCCATGTCAAATTATCCCTGACAAGCAGCAGTCAGGGATATATTGCATCCTGATGTCAGGATTTCCATGATGGAATCGTACTGCCAGGCACTGCTGTTCCTGCTTACATGAGCCTGTTCTGACACGGTGAAGTCACCGGCTTTTGAAATTAATTTAATTTTCTCAAGCTAATGGAAATCCTGGTTTCCTTTAAATTGTGTTTCCCTTCTAAAATGGCCTGGTTTTGGGGCATAGACACAGTATTTGGTATCACTGAAACCATAGTCAGCATTGAAGTTTCCAGCATTAAAATCCACTTGAGATCTGTTTTCTGTTGTCTGTGTTGCTGGGACTCATTGCTGTCTCCAGTTTTATAGTGCAGAGTTTTATTTCTTTATGAGGAGTTCAATTTACCTTAAGAGTCTAAATATTAGAGTTTTTACTTTAACAGGCTTTGTACAGACTTGTTCACTTTCAGCTGCACAAAAGTCATGTGTTATTAGTATTATTGTGCAATGATATATTAGTAAAAATTAGGAATATTAAAGCTCACTTGCATGGAATCTAGAAAATACAGCTGATTAAATTTGGTTTCTGTTTGTTTTATTATATACAGAAAGTACACAATAAACTGTAAACTAGGAAATGTACTCAGTTAATAATAGTTAGATCAAATTTGTAGCCAGCTTTTCTTTTTTACCCGTGGGCCAGGTAAATCTCTTTGTTTGGACAGCACGGGTTCCCTCTTGTGGTTAACATAACTTATAAAATAGCTTTGCTTTTCCAGCACAGTGACATTCTGAGTTGTATTTCATTTAAACTAGTTCTAGCAAAAAAACATAGATGTTAGGCATCTAACTTAAAAAGCAAAGGTCCTAGAGGAAGCAAAGAAATGAGCATGTCCTGAAGATTTTGAAAGACTTCTCATTTCCTTTTGCTATTCTTTTAGTTATTCATGTGTTTCTTCTTTATAATACGCTCCCCAGTTAAAAAAACAAACGCAAAAACAAGCAAACCCACAATGAAATAAAACCAAATTAATTTTTTAAAAAAATTAGTAAAAGGTATTTAACTGTTAACATGTTGTACATTATAAGAGAATGTATTTCATTTAGTTTGGCTCAGCTGTTGGTTTACTTGACTGGATACAGGTCAAGTAAAAAAGGAAAGAAGAACAAAAGAAGAAAAGGAAACATAATTCTGTAGGTTATGGTTGTTTTGGTTTTAAATGTTGTCAAACGGTCATTTCAACTTGCCCATTTAAAAACTGGTACAAAATCTTAAATTTAGTAGAACAGGTAATTCTTTCACACTAAGGGCATTATTGCATTTGTAACTAGAGCTTCCCTTTGGATTTGTGAAGTAGTGGCTGAAATGTTTGTTACTGTACCTGGCACAGTGCATTTTATTTGTTTGATAATGAGTAATATTAATCATTTGTGGTGGCAAGTGGTGTCTCCTTGGTCTTAGAATAAAAGTATTTGACAGGAATTTGACCTTTTTTTTCTCCTCAAGGTATCAGCAAATGCAGAGAGCTCCCAGTTCTAGTTCCACAGGGTTTATTTTCAAGAGCTCATGTAAAACATCTGTGTAGCCAAAGGGCTTTTTCTAATTAAGAAGAATAGCCATAAAATTCCATGGCTATTTAATTTACCATTTGTGACTCAAACTGAAATATTAATAAGGGTGCAGATGCAGGCACAAAAAATAATGTAGACCTTATTAATGTGTAGAGCTGTTCCACCTTGTGCAAACAAAATAAAAAATAAACCCCAATGAGATCCATCATTTACTGGGAATTCCCATTAGATTTCTTGTACATTAGAGAAACTGATTAGCATGCAAATTGTCCAGAAGGTACTGATTCAGATACTGAGACAGGACAAACTGAGTCCTATATATCAAAACTGTGAGTTCTAAAAAAATTCACAGTAAAAAAATGAAAACAAAGTAAAAGGGGTATTGTGATCTGGCTTTAAAGATTTAACAGAAGAATTGCTTTGTTGCAGGCTCTTAAGAACCATACAAACATTAATTTCTTATGCAGTATATGCAATACCTACATTCAATCTTACATTTCACTTTTATTTTTGTAAGCTTTCCATCATTTTGCTTTCAAAGGAAGCAGGAACAGGCCTTTGGAAAGAAAATGCCTTAATTAAGTTACTTTATCTGCAACATATTTCTTTAAATTCTTTGACAGGGAGCTAACCTGAATAAATGCTGTAAGGTTATCTCAGTATGGTAATACTTCTTAAACAGATGGAAAATAACTAATTGCAGGACGTGAAGTCTATTTGCTCTGAGGAATCATTGTATTTTGCCCTTTTTTCTTTTTTTCTTTTTTCTTTTTTTCTTTTCCACATGGGATGCCATACTGCTAAATTGGTATTGTACAGCAAAATCTTTTTTATTAGTGTAATTGCAGGGATGGAAAGAATGAAAATGGCAGAGACCACAGAGCAAAATACCTGGAACTGGTCACAGAAAGCAGGAGGCACAGTTCCTAGAAAGTGGAGAAATTAAGATGTCTTCTTATTTAACCACTGTCTTTCCATGCTGCCCCACAAATTAATATTTCTTACTCTCGGTGAGGCTTCACAGGATGCTCTGTGATACTTGAGACTTAAGGCCAGGTTATGAACTGCTGTATTTTCATGAACAAGTAAAAGCCATGATCTAATGGGTCAGTGGTGTGCACAGTACCCTGCTTTGTGTGGGTCCTGGTTTGGGGAATGATCTTGGGCCTTTGCCTCCTCAGACAAACTAGGGCTTGTAAGCATGACAAAGCCTCCCTGAAGAAGCTGGCATTTTCCAGGGGTCTTTCACATCCCCCACTGTCTGATTATTCAGCCTCAGAAGAGGATGCCTATCTTTCCAGCCCCAGGGTGAATGCAGGGTTTGCAGCTGCTATTTTGTGAGCAGGAAGCTTCATGGGGGCAGAAATCAGTTCAAAACTGAGGGGTGAAAAAGGCTGTTCAATGCCACTGCATTTACTGCATCAGGTAGTTAAAAGCAGCGTGGACAGATGTAATAGAGAGACGTAAATGCAAGAAGGGAGAAGGAGTGTTAGGAGGATTGCATTTAGCCCTTTTTTTTTCTCTCTCTCTTTTTTTTTATTTTTTTTTTTTTCTTCCCCATGGGATGCCATACTGCTAAATTGGTATTGTACAGCAAAGTCTTTATTATTAGCGCCATTGCAGGGATGGAAAGAGGCAGAGATCACAGAGCAAAATACCTGGAGCTGGTCACAGAGAGCAGGAAGCACAGATAGAAGTGAAAAGCAGAGAAAATGAAATGCATTATAATAAATACATGCGGCTTTAAAAAGCTCTGAACACAGAGAACAAATGGACTGTAAAGCACCTTTGCTGTAGCCATCATGGGAACCTGAGGAGCTGGAAGGACAGCAGTTTGTCAAGGATGGGAATCTTACTACCTGGAAGGCATTGGAGCCTGAGGTGGTTATGGATTAATTAATTTTAGCCCTACTAGGAAAGCACAAATGCTAGGTTGTTTTTCACCCTTTAGTATTTCTCTGGTGTTTTATAAACTAGTCAAATAGTATCTCCTAGTACTTCGGCTCCAATAAAAGTCTAAAAAGCACCCCAAAACATTACCATCCCAAAATATTCTGCCTTTACATCAGCTGTATAGTGTTTACTGCAATATAGATTTCTCTGAACATTATTCCTAGGGTGAAGTCTGGAAATAAGTCAGACATGGTAATGGTGAAATAAGAAAACAGTTAAACTGTTAATGATAGAGAGCAGTTTGGAATTATTTCTGATACATCTCTGTCTCTGGACAGAGATTTAGAGGTGCAAAAATGCAGATCTCTGCTGTCCTTCATCAGCAGCTATATTTGGATTATATCCCTCCTAAAGCATCTATGAATATGACTGGCCTTTTTGTCTAAGAGAAAAAAAAGATCAGGCTGTATGACCTAAAGTGTAAGACTTTGAGAAACTTTGGGTGTATTAATGTGTGCTGTATGTGTCTAAAAGTTGCATCCCTCACATATTAGATGGTGTGGAACAGTCTAGCTGTTGACACTGACCTTATAAAACAAAAATAAAAAGTGTTACCTAATCTCTCCATGCAAATGTAGTCTGTGACACTGTCTAAAATCTTTACTTGGTCTATTACTCTGAATGGGTTTGGGTGAAGTCCAGGTGCAGCTTAAACAACAGTGGCAGTTTTGCACTAACCTTGCAATAGAGAAGGAAAAGTAAAAATAAAGGGGTTCCACTTAGAAATATCTATTCTATGGTTCAGTAGAAAAGGTGAGACATACCCTTCAGGCTTGCTTTGCTGCATCTCTGTGTCTGCAAGAGGGAGGTTACAGCTTTTGGTACATTCTTTGCATGTGAATTAAATACTTGCTAAAATATTTAGGTACATAATTAGGCATAGGTGCTGGTTTGATTAATTTGTTGATGGATTTTTTTTTTTTTGTGCTGCACACCAAAAATAAATAAATTGAGCAGAAACCCTTTTTGGAGATGACCAGAAGGAGAGAGGCTGCAATGTGCTTGCAGTGGAGCCACAGGTCTTTACTGGTGTCCACTGGGAATAGCTGGGATTACTGATCAGTGGCCTGTGGCCTGTCCCTCCTTCTGCCCACCAAGAGCTCTATGGGCCACAGGACATTTCTGAGGGCCTTTTTCAGAAGTGTTATTCCAAAATGTGTTGTCCTTGCAGGGATAAGTGTTGGCAGCAACTGGGCAGTGATTTGGCTTGGGGAATTCTGCTGTTGTTTCTATTTTATGCACAGTCTTGCTGAAGGCTGGTGGAACTGGAATTGTGATTGAGAGCCTGTCGTTCAAGAAATGAATTTTCAGTTGAAATGATGCGATGAGGTTTAATGCATTTTCTGAGATAACAAACCTTAAAATTGAAGTCACTGTTGGATTACATTTATCAAGATTCCTGTGCAGGGTCTGTGTGTTAAAAGTTATTTGAACAGCAGCATGTCAGATGATGGCTTCCACAGCTGAGCTTTTACTGTCTTTGTTGCTAATTATAGGAGAAGCCCAGATGTACAAGCTAAAGAAGAACTATGGAAACATATCCAGTAAGTATGATCTTTGTAGGGTCTGAGAGATGCTAGGTTTGCCTTTAATGTAGTTATAAAATCCCCTCCAGTGTGGCACTACACTGATTTAGTTTCAGTAAATTATGTACATGTTAATGACCTCCTGTGTGTAGAAGATACTGCAGGTCACTGAGTGCACTGAGTAAAGATGACCATTGTGTATAAATTAATTATTAAAGAACAATACATCATTTTAGAGGTTTATTCCTCTGTAGCTTCCAGAATGTCAATATTAATACTTTTAGCATGACACACCATTACCCCTTAGGAAGATATTTAGCAATTCCAAAGCACACATCATGTTCATGATACTGTGAAGCAACAAGATCAGATTTGCAGGGAGGTGAGAGGAAGGTGGAACGGGATGTGACATGCAGTTGAAGTGATCAAGGTGAAGTTATACTTATTTCAAAATAGGTGTCCTATTTTAATGTCAAGAAAGCTTCAGAGCTGAAAACAGCTTGTTTTAGTAAAACTTTTTAGTCCAATATAATAAAAATTTTTGCACTTCACAGTGCAAAATGTAACTTACTGTTACATTTTTTACTTTTCCTAATCCTTTATAGGAAGGAGCTTGTGGATCCATCTGGCCTGTCTGAAGAGCAATTGAAAGAAATTCCATACACTAAAGTAGAGTGAGTTTATGTCAGATTTTTTTTGGGGAATACAGAAATCCACTTTTCTTACTTTACTGTGAACTCTGTCCCACTGAAAAAGGAATGGGTTTACACATAATCTATAAACTCATATCTATTCCTATCTATCCTATAGGATGGATTGGGTGGGGATACTTAATAATCTTAAAATCGAGTATTTTCCCTTTACAAAATAAGAAGAAAAATCATCTTAATCTGTCCTAATCTTTCCCACACACTTATGAACCTGTCTGTATGTTCTGTATTCCTCCCTGTGCTAGCCAAGAATCTTTCTTATGTTATAAACTACAGAATCAGAAAGAAGTGAATGCAAACAAGAAATTTTTTCTTAAACTTTTTCTTTGTTTTAAATATTCTGATCATCCAAGGCACTCTTTGACCTCTGCAATCCTTTCTCTGGCTAGTCATGGGCAGCTGGCAGGGCATAGCTATTTTCTCAAGAACCAACATCCATTTCACTGCGATAATTGCCCATTTGGGATTCCATGTGTCAGTGCAAGCAGCTGAATGTGGCACAGATGGGATCCTGGGTTGCATAATGTGCTTCCAAACACCACTAGGCAGAAAAGGCTGATGTTAAGGAGGTATAAATTAATGCATTGTTTATTAAAGTTTCATTCTCAAATATGCCAGTTTGTGACCTCTGCTCTCCTAAAGCATTGAATTCTCAGTACAGACATCTAAAAATAAGCATCAGCCCTTTAAATTCAGCCAGTGTAAGAAGCCATCTGTTACACTTTATTAAGAAATGGGAGGACCTCTCTGTCTGCAGCTGAATTTATATTTTGTGCCAAAGATCTGGTTTACCAACCCCCTGTTGTGAATTCTGTGTCTCTCTTAGGACTCAAGGCGACCCCATCCGCATCCGGCACTCGCACTCCCCTCGCAGCTACCGGCAGTACCGGCGGTCCCAGTGCTCCGATGGGGAGAGATCTGTCCTGTCTGAAGTGAAGTATGTGAACATGGTCATTAGCACTTAACTAGTCTAGTGCAGCCCAAAAGCTGTTTAGAGATCATGGTGGTAAGAAGCAGCGTAAATGTGGCTTGTTCAGGGTTCAGGCGGTCCCCTAAATATTATGTCTTCAGAGCTAAACATGAATGAAACACCTCCAAAACCCTTTATAGTCTGTTCTCAGCCACAGTGGCTTTCTTGATCCATTTGGAAGGAAAAAAAAACTGAAAAGGCTGAAACAAACCTGTACTGGTCTTCAGTGGCAGGCCATAAAGTTGCTTAGGGGATAAGAATTCATGAGTTGCTTTCGAAATAACTTCATCCTTCACAGATTTAAGATGTTATCTGTGTTAGCTCTGTATTTTGTTTCATGAGAACTCTAGTACATCCCTCTTCATCAATGGGTGGATCAGTCTTTCCTAGAAGACTGAAGAGTACTTAGGCATGGAAAAGCAACAGCCCCATTCTCAGTTGCAGCGAGGCCATAAAATATGAAAAGAAGTCCCCACCTGGAAGACTAGTTTTAGCTGGATAGCACCCTGAAGGAGGTTTGGCACACCAGTGATTTCAGGTGAGACTTGTCTTTGCCAGGAGAGTGGCGGGGCCCCAGCAGAAGCTTCCCAGGGAAGTTGTGATTGCCCCATCCCTAGAAGAGTTCAAGGCCAGGCTGGATTGAGCTCTGAGCAATCTGGGATAGTGGAAGGTGTCCCTGCCCATGGCAAGAGGTGGAACTGGATGATCTTTAAGGTCCCTCCCAAACCAAAATCATTCTGTGATTCAGTGATGTTGTATCAATTTGGGCTGCTTCCAAAGACCAGGAAAAGACAGGGCTGCCCTGAAGTCAACGCCCTGAAGGTGCCCACAGAAGATCATCATGACAGCTTTCAGATATCCCAAGTAAGGTGATAAAAGCTTGTCATATCTACAGAGCAGTCTGTGTCAGTTTCATTGTTCTTCCTCTGCACAGTTATAGTTTATTTCATTAAAGCCATATCCATTTTGTGATGTTAAAATTCCAGTGTCAAAACTGATCTGGTCCCTCCACTGCCTGTTACACGATCTTCAGATGGGAAAGGTCCCAGCATCCAGCTGACTCAACAGGTTAGTGATTGTACATCCTTTGCAATTTTCCTTTTTATTGGAGGGAGAAGTGGGGCTCTAGTGCTTTTTTTTTTTTTTCAGTGAAAAAAAAAAATAAAATTTTTTTTCAGCAGCAGTGTGAATTGAATTTTTGTATTTTACTTACACTTAAACTCTGTTTGTATTCCAAAATACATATGGTTCTGTAGCATATGCCCCTCTGAACATCTGCTTCTGCTGCTCAAGAACTCTTTCCCAATCTGATGCATCCCTAAGATGCATCTCTGCTCCTCATGGAAAGCAAACTGACTTTTACAACTTCTTGAATTATACAGATGTGGTTGTGGTGCAGCTGCAATCACATCATTTATTCACCTCTTTTAGAGATAGTCTGAAGGGGTTTGTTGCTTGCACTTGAAACAGTGCTTCTTTTATTTTCCTTTTTCTTTTATTTTTACCCCCACAAATACTGAATATTTTTTTAGGCTGTTGACATCTAAAAAGGACAGAACTTGCCTTTTTTTAATCTAACTGAATCACTGTCTTTCATGATATATTATACTACCCCATATCTCTCCATTTCTAGTTTTATTGAACTCAAAATTTGAGAAGCAAATTCTGTTCAAAAGCACTCGCAAGTCTTATGTACAAACACACAAAAGGAGAGCCAAAACATAGAAGGGAGAATTCGAGATACCTAGATTACCATACCAGTCATGTAAAAATGCTCAGTATCTACAAACACCTCTCTTTTCCTTCTGCCCCAGGCTCCCTCACAACAGTGGCCATTAATTCCTTGTGAGTGTTTGCTTGCAGTGTTTTGCTAAATATTAAATAGTTAATCATGACATTTCCTGAATAGACGATAGCATAAAGGGATATATATATATATGTATGTATATGTATATGTATATATGTGTGTGTGTATGTATCTGTTTATATATATTTTATATATATATATATATATATATATGTATGTATATGTATATATAATATATATAAATTGCCATACCCATAGCCTATGGCTTTCATAGTAATAGTTAGCAAAATTCAGTGTTTAAATTCTGCTGTATCTCTTTAACAACATGTTTAATTTATTCTCTTCAGAGGCAGAATGGATCTAAAGACAGCCTAATAGAAGAATCATCTCTGCTATCCACTAATAATGTTGATGGAAAATCCGCCACCAAGATTGTAAAAACTGTACAGGTGTCATGCTTCAAGGTGGAGACTTGAATGATGGATTGAAGATGGTGAATGGATTTTGGTCTTTGGAAAGTGAGAATTTGTTTGTGTGTGCAGGGGAAGGAACTGAAGTCGACATGGTGGTCTTTCCTTCAGGACACCTGGCAGTGCAGCCTGCTTGCTGGGAAGACCAAGCAATGGTTTTATCACCACTAGTGGTGTGACTGATTAAGGACAAGCTGCCTGATAGACAACCAAAAACAAAAGTCTTTGCAAAACTGAAAGATCAGCAGTTACATTTCCAAAAACAATGACAAAAAAAAAAAAAAAATGCTGCAACAAAACAGGCTTCATGGTCTACCCTGTAACTGAATAGCCTTGTTCCCAGAAGTGACTGTTAACTGACATGATCAGATGCTTCGAGATAAGTAAAATAGTCATATTTTTTGTCAATTGTGCAATACAGTGTGACATGGGGAAATTATCTTTACAATTTATATGGGGATCAACTTATGTCCTGAGACATAAGGACAGATAGCTCTTACAAGGGTTATTTTAGCCTAGCACAATAAAACACACTGGTGTTGTTGATACAAATTCTGACTCAACCCACTTTAGCTCAAAAATAATAGACTCCATAACATACTGTAGCAGTGAGTTCCTGAGGTGATACAGACTTACTTTGCCTTAGGCAGGTTTAAGTGCTCTAAATTTTGAATGTCCTTTTATGTAGAGGGACTATGTAAATGAACACTCCTATCACAGAAACACATTTACCAAGTTGTAGTAAAACACACTGGAGACTGGGGAACCCACTGTGTTAAGGCCTACTGAGTCTTAAATTACTTAAATTAATCCACTTAACCCACTGTGTTAAGACTGCTTAGCAAGGCACGTCAGTGCTGGTTAAATGAAACTTGTGGAGTAGTATTTAAGACAGCTAGAAAATAGCTTTTTTATTATTATTATTTTTTAAACTAGATTAGCAAAATCAGTCTTAATATCTCATATAAAATAATCTGACACTTTTCTCTGAGCCATTTTTAGTAGGTTAAAATGACAAAGGCAGTATTTCAGGAATGGTAACTAATTTTTTTTTATTGTCATGGTAGGAATACTAAGTTTCAGTGATGCTGCACATTGAGTGCGTTATCTTCTAATATATATCTGAAGTAATGCCTTGCTCTCCTATCACCTACAAATATCTGAAAGTCACTTCACTGCCTCCCATTTGTCCACAGGCAGCACATGGATGAGCCTTCAGGTGCTGCTGACTCGCTAGGGAGCTTAGCAAAGTCTTTGTGTTGTGGAAGTAATTTTTGCTAAGTGTAATCATTTAACTAAATATTGGATTTGTCAAACAGTGTAGTAAACACCTGTAGCAGCTCACGTGCCTTTCTACATCTATCCCCTCAACACTCAACCCCCACAACCCACAGAGATTTGCAGTGATCCTGTCCGAGCAGCACCAGGGAATTGCAGCCTTGTCAGAAAAGAAACGCTGCTGGAGAACTGCAGTTAGCATAAGGTGTCTAAGTTACACTTTACAGGAGGCATGGGATTACCAATACACATTTTAACTGACTAAACTGGTAAGCAAAATGTTGTATGATGTGTTTTATTTTCCACTTAATTTTTTGATTCTTCATTGCTTCATGATCTGAGATGGTCAGGTGGATGTTATTAGCCAGGGCAGAAGCCATACAGTTTGTATATTCCTATCACAGTATGGCGTGGTCTCTAGTTTGGGAAGTGCTGCATCCTTCCAGGGAAGACAGATTCACTTAAAAATACTTTTCTTTGGTCATTTACTTAGGACAGCTCTGCTTCTACAGTCTCAGTGAACAAATCTAAGGGAAGGAAAGAGTAAGAACCCCTCTGTAGTAAAAGTTCAGTTTTCATGGAGGTTCTTCAGAATTTTTTGAATTTACTATGGATTTATTTCTAGGACATTGTTGGGCTTGGCTTAAAGGATTTCCTAAATTTTGTAAGTTTGTTAAATGGTTTCATTGTGATTACTCCAATTTAAAGTGATTCTTTAGGATCTATCTATGACCTCATGAAGTGCTGTCATAAACAACATTTTAAAAAGCCAAAGAGAAAGCCAAAAAAAAAAAATCCAAACCCAAAGTACAGCAAAAAAACCCAACTAACCCCTAGGAAGCAAAAAAAACCTTCTATGGAAAAATGGCTTAATGGAGAGCATCACAATCTTTTGGAAGACATTTGAAAAATGCCAAACTGTACAGTGGTTACAGTACAGAACTGGATACAGTGCCTGCAATGAAAGCTGCTCCTTGTTCCTTTGAGGTGTTCCAGCTTGGAGTATTACACACTTGCTGGTGGTTTACTGCTTTCTAAATCATTACCATTAGTTTGCTATCCTTACCCAGGCACAGGTAAGTAGCACAAATCTAGTATTACAGGAGGATTTGTGTTATTATTTGAGAATTATCTGTACGTAGTGTACCTATCTTGACAATCTTTAAATATTGATCAAGAAGGTTTATATCCAGCCTCATGTTATCCTGTACGCTTTCATCTTCCTATGGCCTTTGTGTGTTATTGCTGGATACCATCAACCAAGTGTGTGGTATTTTACTTATTGCACTACATCAGAAAATAGGCTTCTGCCTAGTCTAATAGTGAAACGTTTCAATTCTCAAGTCACTGGAGAGTTGTTTCATAATTAAGCCAACTTTTTTGCATTTAAATGAGAAATTTATGGAGCAAGCCCTAGATTTGAGTTAGTGGTCTTCTCCCTGATGGGTCTATGCAGGAAGCAGGATTTTAGCAAGTCTGGTGTTAGCCTGGGCCACTGCAATCCAGTTTTGTGTCCACAAAAGGCTAAAGATACAATGCCTCCATTACACATTTTCCAAATGTTTTGCTGTGCCAAAACTGGCAAAACTGGCAACAAGGACGTCACTGTCAGCTAATAGTACAGAAAAGCAAATTCCTTTCATATATGTGATACTACTTTCCCTTCAGGCTTCTTCTCCTCAATCATTTGAGGAAAAGCACAATTTTTTATGAACTTTTTATTTTTGTGAGAGATACACACAAGTGATTAATCACTGAAAGCACTTACTGTGTCACAGCTATGCCTTCTAGACCTAAACCAGCCCTACATGTCCAAGTGACCTGCCTCTTACAGTCTGAACTACAGCTTGCCTTCTCCACTGTTGCTACCCTTCTCCAGCTCTCCTGGGGCATTCACTGCCTAGAGGCAGTTGCATTTTCAGATCTGGAGTCTGGATGTCAGTCTAAAAATACCTGTACATCCTGATGAGTCAGGCAAAATACATGAGATGCATAAGAGTGTCAGGAAGTTTACCCTGGGGCTGAATGCCATACAGACTGGTGCTCACTTGGACAAAGGACTGGTATTTGAGGCATCCTCATCATAATTCTCCTGAATTGATCTCAGGCCAACGATTTTGACTTTGTGCCTCTGCCTTTACCTCTTCTGAGACTTCCACAAGTGCTAAGCATTGGTAAGTTCTAGAACTCTCACTAATTAGCAACAATTACAACATAGTTGTACAACCTTTTGCAAAACATGTATTTTGTACAATCAAGAGGGCTTACTAACCATAGCACAAACACATTCTTGTATATCCTGTACTAGTTCCCTTGCTTAGTTGGCTGGTTTCTTTCATTAGGGACTAGCCTTGACCTGCTGTTTTCTACACTTCGTCTCTTACCAGTATCACTACCACTGCAACTTGTATTCTAATCAAGCTCATGATACTGATGGTGTTTGTTGAAAAGTCATTACCACTTAAGTTGCCAAATTCATTCCCTTTATATAGGTGGCTATTGAATTGAAGAGATAG
Organism: Parus major; assembly: GCF_001522545.3. NCBI lineage: Eukaryota > Metazoa > Chordata > Aves > Passeriformes > Paridae > Parus > Parus major. The sequence continues at coordinate 68,616,752 of NC_031799.1, read as the reverse complement.
CATGTTTTCTTTTGGGAAGATATGTTTACTTCAAAATTGCTTAGAAAGGTGTTTGAAGACAACATACATGAACATACCAATGTGATACATTTGTTCCATGTGCTTTGGTATTCATGAAACAACTGTGTGGTCTATTTTAAAATGAGATTGATAGATGGCTGTGTCAATACTTGTGTCCAGGTTATTTAAAAGTCAAGTAAAATTTGAAATTTTAGGGCGTTGCATGGTTGCCTGTGTCTTATTTACATTACACAGAGGAGCAAAGCCCTCAGAAACACAGATTCATTTGACACCACCATCTGGTAAAAACAGGTGTAGTACCAATTAAAATCCACTTGAGGATACAGCTTCTCAGATTAAGTATTTTATCTTGTAGCAGGAAGTTGTCAGTGTAAGCTTTGCATTTCCAGCGTACATCTATGCCAGTTTCCTTTCTTACCTAAAAATCACCAGAGAGCAACATAGACTACGTAAGCTGTCAAACCAAACACACAAATACAGAGCCAGTGTGGCAGACACTCCTCAATGTGTCTGTTTTTATTCCCATTGTTTTTCTGAGTTAGAGCTGTGGTGTGTTGACCTTGGCTGGACACCAGGTGCCCACCAAGCTGTTCTATCACTCCCCTCCTTAACAGGATGGGGGAGGGAATTAAATGGAAAAAATCCTTGTAGGTCAAGATAAAAGAGTTTAATAAAGCAGAAGCAAAAGCAAAAAAATCCAAACTCCAAAAGATCTACTCTTCTACTTCCCAGGAGCACGTGGTGTCCCCCCAGTTCCTGCAAAGTAGGGCTTCAGTACATTCAGTAGGTTCCAGAATGCAAATTCCTTAGCCTTTTTCTTCAGTTTTTATAAGCTGAAGCAGAGCAGATTCTTATAATCTGGTTTTTTTTTTCAAGGGTGAAATTCAGTCATACAAAGTAATAGGCAGTCCTAATGTTTAACATTGTCCTTCACATTTACCAGCATTATTATTTAAGTAATCTGTGACCCTTGCACCCACCTACTGTTCACTCTACCTCACTTTTCCCTTATTCTACCCCACTATAACACCTGTATTACACATTAAAGCTTGGGGTTCTAAATTTTTTCTAGTCAAAATTTAATTAATATTTTAGATACTAATCATCAAATCCTGGCAGTAGCTGTTGCTCTTGAGATTTTTTCGAGAGTTTTAAAAAGCTACTCCTGTTGGTTTTTCACTTCAAGAATGAAGGCCCATGAGCAGAAATCCTGAACAGATGGTATCTTCAGGGAATGTAATCCCTAATAAAAATCCTAAACTTTCAAGTACATCCCATAATTACATGCTGGATCACTAAAAATTAATTACTCTTGTATCAGTGATTAAGAGATGGGACGTCAGAATCGAGATCGGAAGCCAATTTTATTGAGTATACAAGGTGTTTATATAGGGTTTTACTTGTAGGGCATTTTTACAGGATTCTATTTTCAGTGACGGTTTCCCATTGGCTACACATTGATCATGACATCAGTTACCTGGTAATCATTACAAAGTTTCACAACATATCTCTTGGTCACTTCTACCCCCAGGAGTAGTTACCTGTGTGTGTCTCTGCCATGGTTTTGGTTTGATTAGCCCTAAGATCCTAGGCTCCTTTATCAGTTCCACTGTGCTGTGGATGGATTTCACAGGCTCATTTCCTACCAGCAGCGGTAGGAAAGAATTCAGTACATCTACGTTGCTCAAGCAGATTTTCACATTTCAGTGATGAAACTTTCTGATGCTGTTTTCAAGAGCATTATGGCCAACCTGAAGGAGTTTTATCACTTCACTGAAGAACAGTTATATTTTCTCCTGAAAAAAAAAAAACCAAAAACCTAAACAAAAATTACAGTGGTGTAGTACCAGATCATTCTTATACCAGATTTCCAGTCTTGACCTAGAAGTTCCTGGCTGCAGAGGCTTGGATTACTTGTCACAGCCTTGGGTATGCAGGTTACACAAACCACAGTATCAGCAACAAAGAAGGATTTGATAGCACATGCAACTTTTATTAATACCTTGTTTGTACTAATGGGCTAACTTGCAATACCCAGCTTTTCAATAGTGCTGGCTTTTCCAAGACTTTACAGTGAAGCAGTATCTGGCATATGAGATTCCAACCTTTCATGTTTTTCCAGTCTCTTTAACATTTTCAATCCTTGTGTTCTGAACTACTCCACACTATCACACCCCGAAAAACAAGTATGAGAAAGCATGTCCTTGTCTTGGACACACTCTCAGTCTCATGCAGTGTTGGGTGCGATGGTCAGGTGAACTTTATAGGGGAAAGGACATAAGGTAAAAAGGGGAGGGACAGCCCACAGGCCCACTGTGTACATATAACTTGGGTGGAGTGACATTGTGCTGCAAAGAACTATTTTTCTTTCTATTCTTATATGGGGGAAAACCATCTCTTCATGCTTTAATTTCACACATTAGAGACCTCTTTCTGCACCATTACTGCCCTTGGCTCTGGAGCTTCTGGAGCCTCCGGAGCCTCCATAGCCACGTACTGATTTAATAGACTGTCCACACCAAACTTTTTATCTTATAGCTTCCACTTTGCTCTTGTTGATAAGAATACAGCCATGAGGCTGATCTCACTCTCACTGTTTCAGTTCTAATTTCTGCTCTGAAGTCATTGTGCCAAAGCTCCTTCGCAGCAGAAAGCCTGCTTCATTGTAAGAGCAAGCTACAGGACAGAGCTGCACAAGTGTTGTTACTCACAGCTGTGCAATCAGCACTTGGTGGCTTCTTCTCGCATGCCCTTCTCATGCTCAGAGGCTTTCACCACACAGGGCTATCTCTGGGAGATCCTAAACTTCCAGCAAAACACACTAGAAACCTGTAAGCCATTCCTAGCATTAAGCATACTGTCAGGAATCTGACAATATCAAAGTACACTTTACACTTTCAAAAAGGCATCAAGCAAAGTCCAGCAAAAGAGTAGACAATGTATTATTCAATAATGAGTAACAGATCTGCAAATCTACAAAAACAAAACATTTTTCCCCTTTAAGATGATTTTACTCTTTTCTATATGGGAGTATTAAGCTGTAAATACCTTTTTACAATACAAAAAACTACAGACCACAGGTGAAAACCCAGAAGGTTATGTACTAATTACTTGCAGATGTAAAGATCATGATAGACAGGACAGCTAAACAATGCTAAAAGAGCCAATTATAACTTTAGCTTTTCCTCTTTTAATAACTGTCAGATTCCCCACATTAAAAGATTGAAGAATAAAGTCTACGACATAGCTGCTCAAATGTACTGATTCTACAGGTTGTTTGGGGTTTTTTGTCCTTGCAAAAACAGAGGGGGAAGGTACATAACCAGCTTCTTAAACCAGTTTGAGCAAGAATTCCTGTTTGCCTTTTTTGACACCACATCAGTTCTGGACAGGAATGAATGGGCAACACAGAGGCCAAAACTTAAGTATGGGAACTCTTTACCTATGCAAAATTAAATTCGCAGCTTATGAAAAAGAGAAATAATCAGTCGACAAATATTTCTAAATTCACAATTAAGTAATATTTTATACAGAGCAAACGTTTATTAAGAAAAGCCAAGAATATCATGCTCCTGGGACATCTTTTGGTCATGTTGGTGCATGCTCTGGCTGCAGACCAACTTCATTAGTTTTCATCTGTTAAAAAAAAAGGGAGAAGACATATCTGGAAGAGCAACAGAGACACACAACCAGTACAAAGAGTCTAAGAAAACATACTAAAGGTAAGTGCTCAGTTTTGAGAACAGGCAGCCCCAATCACCACAACCTCACACCACAGCTCCCTGTCCAGCCCCAGCCACTCTGCTCCTCCCAGCATGCCTCCCACGAGGTGAAACATCCCTCCCGAAAGGGAGGCCATGTGCCACCTCCTCCTCCCGCAGCACACTGGCCACGTACCGAGTCTGCTGCAGATGTGAGGCTACAGACGTGGTCATCCATGTAGAGGAGTCCTGTGCAGGCAACTCCGCCTGGGAGAGGTGCTGGGCTGCAGACCAACATCGGCTCAGTGTCAGGATGTGACACTGGTGGCTGGGTTCTTTTCCCTTGGACTGAGACTGATGAGAGAGAGGCAGTTTTCTCTTGTTCAGACTTGGTTGTTTATTCTTCTTATATCTGTATTATGTGCAGACAGGGTAAAAGGAGCTACATACACTAAGATAGAGAGGTGCAAAATAGTTAACAGAGAGTCTCTTCAAGGTCTTTTATATGTATCCAATTAACAAATGCCAAGTAAATTATTTTTCTTAGTGACCCAATGACCCAATACCTGTGTGCTGCACTGCGGCATCTTTTATCCAATCACCTACTACTACCCAAAAACCTCTAGAAGATGAAGGAAGAAGAAAGAGAAAGGGACAATGCCCCTAGACTTCCATCTTGCCTTTTATTTTCTAAACTAGCTTAAACCTTAAACTTTAGCTTTTCCACCCAGTGACTTAAGAAAATTCTATCTAACCTACACACTCACATTCCCAGTTTCTCTACTTAACAGCTGTCTCCATGGTGTTATGTGGAATTCGGTGCTCTCTTGGGTGTCAGAGTCAGGCATAACAGACAAAGGCATATATCATGCATCTCTGACCCCAACAGGCTCTCACCCCTGTCCCAACACGGTGATACAGGCACCTCAGAGAGGCAGACAAGGTGTCACATCCCGCTAGGTGTGCACGTGCAGTGCTGCACCCGCCAGGGTGTGTGAGGGCTGTAGAGAGGAAGTTGCTGATGTTTCCTGCTCCTTGTGGAAGCTTCTGGTGTTCCCTGGGTTTATGTGGGGGTTCCTGGTGCTTGCTGTGCCCTTGTGGAGAGGATGCTGCAGCTGGCAAGTCCCTGGGGCTCCCTTTGTCTTTATGGGGGCAGGAGATGGTGAGGTGACTGCACATAAACACATCCATCTCGTGTACCACTCGCTCATGGTCCTGATGCCTTCAGGTTGAATTGTCTGTTCCCAGAGTTGAATTCCCCTCGCCTTTTGCTGGCATAACCAATGCTGTCAGATAACTTATACAGTAGAAGTTGCTTAATAAAGAAAAGGGCCGTGTTTCAAGAATTGTACAAGGTTACATCACAGATATAAACATGCATTAGGTGGGCCAAGAATATTTTGCTGTGTAAAAGCTGTGACCTTTTGCCCTTTGGTGTACTTGATTTGTGGAAACCTCCATTTTGCTCTCTTGCAGAATAAGCAATGTTTCTTTTCTAAATCTCTCTCTGTATCTGTGAGAGCCAAAACGGGACACACCTATCCCAGCATTGTCTGGCTGTTTGCTTCCCTGGGAGCACATGGAGAGAGGAACTGGCCTTAGTTCACACTGGAAGTTGTGATAGTCCTTAATATTTAAGCCTTGATATTTAAGGCTTGAACACTGGCAGAGGCCCAGCTCTGAGTGCAGTTTCCATATTTCCTGACCCTGCAAGTGGTGACGTTCACACATTTGAAATCCTGTGAGAAGGGGGAACTACAGCAGGCAGGAACACCTGGAGGATAAACTGGAGTCTAGGGAAGAGCAGGATGAGGCTGGTGCCAGCTATAGAGAAACCTGTACAACTCTCCTACCCACCTTGCTCTGCTTGGGGCTGCTGTGGTCACCTTGCTTCTTTTTGCTCCTCCTTAGCTGGGAATTTCAGAGGAAGCACTTACACAGTGTCTGGAAGGCAGAGTTGCCTCGTCACTTCTGCAGAACAGCCCAGAGTGTGATGCCTTGGCTACATTACATGAGATAATGAAAAGGCTGTCTACTGCCCAGGCAAAGAGGCATGATTCATTGCAGCCAAGACAGGAGGAATAAAGATAAATATAACAAAAAATTAAGGGGCAAGCAGGTGTCACCACTTAGAGCTTCTGGGAAAGCCTACATACTTACAAGGGTGCAGCATTAGTTTGCTTTACAGAAATTATTTTTTGTGTCATTATGCTTTTAGACATGTCTAAAACAGATGGGGTATATTACTGTTCCATTTATAGCACAAACTAAAATAGCATCAACATTAATTTTAAGCAGATTCACCTGCAATAGCTTTGGTTTGTCATTTGAAGTTCTGTTTTCCACATGAGGAAGATTGTCTTAGTCATTGCCTCAAGCCAAATTTATGCATGCATAAAGGTCAGGATGTTGAGTAAAGTGATACTTAAAATTCACAAATAGTGGTCTTGGAGGGACACTGATGAGATTGTTGCTGACAGCCAAGCTATTAAATCAGTGGAGATCTGTTACTCTGTGTTGCTGATACATACACTTGACTGTGTTGATTTGCAGCTCAGGGACTGCTGCCTGGACAGAAGTTTAAGTGAAATGTAACTAGGTTTTGACTATCTAAGTGAACAGTATAGTGAATAAAAAGCTTTAAATGTCTGTGACATTTATTATTTTTGTCTGAGGGTACAGGAGAACTTGAATGAGCTAAATGAGAAAATATTCCATCTATGGAACACTAATGGACTGTATGAAAAACATGGTCACTTAAGGTGACACAGAAGTTGTTGCTGAGTCACAGATTCACAGAATGGTCTGGGTTAGAAGGGATCTGCTAGTCCAAACTCTCTGCCATTGACAAGGGCATCTTTCACTAGACCAGGCTGCACAAAGCTACCCCACCAACCTTGGCTTCAAAGACTTCCAGTAATGGGGCACCCACAGCTTCTCTGGACAATCTGACTCAGACTGTCACCATCCTCAGAGTAAAGCATTTCTTCCTTATGTCCAATCTAAATCTATCCTCTTTTAGTTTCAGTGCGTTGTTCATGGTTCTGTCACTATAGATAGACCCAGGTAAAAAGCCTGTCTATATCTTTCTTATGAGCCCTCTGTAAGTATTGAAAGGCTCCTTTAAGGTCTGCCTGTAGCCTTCTCTTGTCCAGGCTGAACAAATTCAAGTCTTGTGAACCCACCCATCAAGCCCATTGAGGTTTCTTTGAAGACAATCCCTTCTCTCAAGCCTTTGAGTTTGGTGTCATCTGTAAACTTGCTGAAGCAATGTAAAATTAAAAGAAATTATATATATATATATATATATATATATATATATTAATTATTTATATTATTATAAAATATATAAGATTAATTTCTCTAAAGCAAACTAATGCTGCACTACATGAGAAAACAGTAATCAAAGCTTTTCAGATTATAAGCATAGGTTAGGGACACTGGTTGCACATCCTGTATTTCTTTGCTTACTGAACGGCTTTCCAGACAGTAAAAATAATCAGTGGCACAATTTACAAGGGATGGAGATGATACTGCACAGCTGGATTTATTTACTTTTTTCAAACTGATTCATTTAGTCCTATCAGGGTTAGAATTTTCTGGAAAGTGGCAACATAATTAGAATGGCGTAATGTGACGTCTCTTCTAGATGATCACAGTGAATCTGAATTCCTAATCTCTGAATCTGCTATCATTTTATATGTCCCACAAAACGAGGACATGATAAATTGAAGGTATAACTAACAATAATTCTTAGTTATCTAGTAGATCACGCAAAACTCTTGAGGTGGAAACAGATACCACACTTAAATATGTGGGAAGTTTAACAAGGTTGAAGTGTGAGTCCTGCTTTGCCAGGCCAGGACACTTCTGTCCCAGCAGTTAGCTGTGTTCTTCAGGTTATTTATTGTACATTTTGCATGGTTAGCAGCTGTAAATTAGCTGTTCTGATACAAAGCCCTGTTGTTGCTTTGTGGCCTCTTATGGGGACTCCCAAGCTAAACCACTGTCCAGTGGCATGCACTAGTTGATGTATTCCAGTTTGTCAACTCAGCCACAGGACAACTTTGACCCTGCAGTGATTAAGAAAGAAATGCTGAACCTACCTAGTGAAAGGCATAATACACTCAGCCTTTTTGTCTTTGAAGTTAATGATGAGATACTACTTTCTCTTTTGTTTCCTAAAATCGTGATCAATTGTCTAATCACTGGAATTATTTCAATGTCAGCTGGAAATATTTTTTAAGTCAAATTGTAAAAGGGCTAAAGTTTTTCTTTAAAGGTTTTCCGAAAAGTTGTCATTTGGCTGGCTGGAAGTGCTGTGTGCACTACTTGTCATTCTGCCAAATGGAGAAAGCATGGGAGGGAGCAGTGATAATGTCTACACTCGCTAATGTACACCTTCTTTTCCACAATTTTCTTTTCAAGCTATTAAACCAGCTTGCAAGTGGCACTGCAGACTTCCAGCAACATGGTTCTGTGTCTTTGAGTGCTCGTGGACAGCATTTGTGTTTTCAAGCTCCACTGAGCTGCTTCGAACTCAGCACGGAAGTGAGTCTGCTATTAACAGCTACATAAACTGAGGTTTTTTTCCTTCCTGTTAAAATATTCTTGGGCACTTCCTGAGCATGTACAAAAGGTCTTTTCTTATCACTGATGTATTTTGTCAGACCTGAGAATATTTCTGACAAGTTAGCACTGAAAGAACCTATTTAGGCTTTAAATGACATTAACTTTAGTACTAAAAAGTAGTGCATATCAAAAAATTATCTCTTCATTCACTCTTACTTCTTATTTTCAAAGCAGATTTCAAAATCTGGCAATTGACATAGTGAGAAGGTGACTCCCTGCACCACCACTCTCCAGAAAATAAAATGTCAAACTAAGTTAGTTTTTTATAAATTTATCACTATGTGCAAGGGAGAGTGAATATTCAGTCTTACTCTACAAGTGCAGTAAGCACAGTTCTGGTTCTTCATCCTTTTCAGTAGTCACTGATTTCCTGTAAACACTAATAAGCAAAATTCAAAATCTGAATCTGCAATAAACATACTGTTTTGCTCCACTCTCTCTGGGTGTGTCCTTAGTTTTCCTGAGTGAATTCTAACACTCACTTTTAAGGCTAAAATTCCCTCTTGTGCTTTCTTCATCAAGAAAACCAGTTCCTGCCCTTCCTGGCTTGTGGCCTCATTTCTGTTCCCAACATCAATTAACTGCTCCATGAGTTTTGTCAGTGCTGGTATTTGTGGCGGCATGCCACAAAACCGGTCACTGAAATGGTCAGATTCCTAAAAACAAGCAGTTTGCCTTCAGGCACACTAAAATGTGCAACAAAACATAATAAAATAAACAAAAATAGTTAAATATAGCCTGAGAAGGGTCAAGAAAGGTTAAACATACACACTTCAGTTTGAGATGTATGTTGCAAAGAAAGCTTGCTGATCCACCTGTTCTTTTCTTCCTTCGCTTCATAAAGATTAAGTAATTAAAGATTACTGCGTGCACAGTGTTTTTTTAGTGGAAATCCCAACACACCACAGTAGAGTATTTGGAGAGAGTGTCGTATGTAAAAGCTGAAATATCTCTAAAGCGATTTGTGGGCAGGGGGGCATTAGTGTGGCGTTGTTCCTGTCTGGCTCTTGAGGCACTTTCAGAGTCAGACTTCTGCGTGCCCTCACTGAGCTCCCACCGAAGTTGCAGGATACGATTTCATTTTTATCCGCTTTATTTCTCGGTGTCTTGTTTTCCTGCAGCCCACCAGAGGTCAGTGTAATCCCAAGAATGGAGAGCGATACTGCCAGGACAGCAGTGCCAGGTTCCTGCGGTTTGCTGGGTTTGCAGGAGCACAGCAGCGAATGTCAACAGCGGACTTTTCCTTTTGTCAGCACAAGCTGAGTTAGGGAAAGGCTATGAAGCTGGCAGTGTGAATTCACCTGCAGATGGTGAGCTTGTCAGAGGCTGACAAGCCTCCAGAAGCATGAAGCTGGCTATATCTTTCAAAGATAATAGCAGTTAATAGTTAATGTCAAATAGCAGCTTTTCAGATATTCTGGAGAGCCAAAGAAAGGCCTAATCTTATTAAACTCTTGTGGCAATGGCTCATTCTCTTCATTTTCTAACAACACTTGCTCATTGAATAAAGCGCCTCACTGGACTACAATGACATGTCAGTTTCCTTCAAAAATTATAATATTAATGGGAAACATTTTGGGACTCCTAGTGCAAATTTTTTTTTTCTCCTTTACTTTTATTTGTTGTTACTGACTGTTTGCCGCTGTATTTCCCTATTCAGCTGATTTGTGCAGGCCATTTGCAAGTTCCTCTCAGCTTCTGTTGGTAGCCTCACTTGCTAAGTGTGCTAAATTACAGAACCCAGTAAAATACTGGCACACTAAGAATTTTGATAAATCTATAAGAATTTTTTCTGTTCAGGATTTTTTTATAACCACTCTGTATCATGGGTCTCTTCATCCAGTGCGCTGCACTTGAAGCTGGTTTGCCAGAGTGAAGGGCTTTTCCTACCTGTTCTGTGATTTTTATCACTACTAACAAGACAATAGGCTAGGTTATCCTGGACATAAAAAATGTTTTGGGCAAGTGTCTTTTCTCCCTGTGATATGAATCCAGCAATTGACTCTTTATTTTGTGGTAGTTCTAGGACTAAGTATTTGGTAGGAATAAATACTCAGGCTCAGGTAAATCAGTTAGTAAAGCAGATTTTCATGCACCTGAGCATCCCCAAAAGAGGACTCATCGACTAATGTGTGAATCTAGGCATCAGTGGCAAATAACAGACTGCTCCCTTACATATACTTTTAGGACAATTATATTTCCATTTTTGTATAAAAAAATCTCACAGTTATTGAAAAAGCCATAGAAAATCAGTATGGGAATTGCTTGGTGCAGAGATCTGCCCAGCAGCATATATCTATTTACTCTTGAATTAAGAAGAAAACTTGAAACTGGTACAGGAAAATGACACATTGGTCCTTGGCCTAGTGTCCACAGTTCTGCTCAGCAGGTATGAGCTGCTCAGCTGCTCTGTGAGGATGGTGGATGAACTTGCCCCAGATTCAGATTGTGAGAATTTCTATAGCCTTTCTTTTCAAAACATTACTTAATGTAAACATACCAAACACACCCCCCATTCTTACTGTCATTGTTAAGGCTTTGAAATGTTTATTTGCTGTTGAGAAGCTCAGTCAAGGCGGTCACGGAATAAAAACAGTGACTGTTTGTTTGTCTAAATCACCATCATGTAGCAGTGGTAGTGCTGGTAGTTTTTTAGGATGTTTTGTGAAAGTAGTTTTCTCCTTTCCACTAGAAGTTCAGTTTTACTATGGCACTCTGCACATTAGCCAGGAGTAGTGTGTCCAGTTAATTTGACACTGGGCACTTTTGAGTATGGCTTCTAAGTTTGGTTTGAATCATTTTTTCAGTTTCTCGGAAAAAGGTTCTCTTGGTCCTGTGGAAATGGGCACAACAAGAGTGAGAAAGATTACAGTATCCTTTTCTTCAGGGTGTGTTCTCTTTGCCGAGTCCCTTGGATAGGTTCCAGACCCTCTCCTTGTTCCCTCTTCTTTAAATTCTAGTGGAAAGGAGTGGAAGAGATTCAACAATATTTGTTGTACAGTAAAGGACTTGTTTATTCTTGTCCAGATAATCAGGAGCTGTCACCTAGGTACTCAAATTACCAGAACATTTTCTTAGCAAAATGTTCTGTAGCTGCAACTCCTGTGGCTTTGTAAGAGTGGCGCCAATGGCTGTGTTTTGGAGTGATGATGCATCACTGTTCTGGCTTTTGGTTCTGTATAGGTTTAAGAAGTTGTAACAATTCCCTGTGCACTGACTGTGTTTGCAGAATTTCTCACTCTGAAAAGGGTGCTGGCACATCATTACTCTGAGTGCTGCTGTCTGTATACAAATGAGGTATGTTGAAAATCACCATGTCTCTGGGTCAGTGGGGGACAAGGGAACTGGAAGGAGAGAGATATGCTGACAAAACACACAAAGTTTCTGTGAGTGTTTAAAAATTACCACCTTCGAAAAAGTTAACAACTGACATCTTTCATCTGGCCTTTTCTGTAGTGTTTTGATATTTCTGTGTCCCTGCTAGAAGTTCTAGTCCTGATGTGCTTAGGAATTACCTAATTTGGGCTAACAAAGAAAAAGTGGTGCCCTGTTAAATCCAGAGCGTTTTGACACATATCTATGTTTGCCTGTTGACCAGTCTTTTTAGTCAGTGAGCAGTGTTGTTTCACCTAATTGTGGCAGTGGGCACTACTTATGTCCCAATCAGAAAAGCAATTATTAAAATAGTACAGTTCTCTTTTGCTTAAATGGTAGACCTGAGGCTTTCTAGAAACATGGAATAATCAGTGACAAATCAAAGGATCAGGGATCCTTTGAAGGGAGGCAGCTAGGTGCAAGCTATTTGAAGATGCTGTGGCAATCTGTGCACCTTATGACTTGTTTCCATATAGTCCTCAGGAAAAAAGGGCATCTGGAAGGAAACTGCAGGGTGGAAAAATTGCCTTGGCTTGCTGCAAACTGACCACAGAGGTGGAAGTCAATTCAATCCATGCAATTTTGTGCCTTCTTTCCCCATCTGCTTCTTCTGGCATGCACCTCTATATTATTATATGATGACCATTGATCTTTTGCATGGTTCAGTGTATTTTAATATATCCTTTCAGAGTAGGACATAAAATTCCAGGAGATTTTTCTTTTGAAATGACAGCACAGTGTGATCCAGAGAATGAGTACTCAGTTGTGAAACTGTCCTCATAGTTGAGAACTAATGCTATCTGCTGGTGCTAATATGCAGAATTAATGTTATTTTGCACTGATGCTCCTCATTAACCCTCAACATTGTAGTTTCACTGGACAATGTGTTTGACATGGGCTAAGATAATCAGAGATTTTCTTTCACTCTCTGATTGCACACATCCTCTTTAATTAGGAAATTGCAGAGTAGAAGATCCTTTCAGGCTGCAATATGAAAAATATCAGTATTAATCTGCAATATTTGTCCCATTCACTATGAGCAATTTTGAGTGATGAATTATAAATGATAAATTATACACTGTGGTATTCATTTTTACTGCAACAAGAATAGGTTTGCAATTCTTATCCCATGCATAAGAAAACCCCCGTAGCTTTATTCAACATGGAAATGGGATACAAGTTTTCAATTCTCCTCAAGAGCTATTGGCTTTAACTTAGTCTAGAACAGCTGCTGGTCACGAGTGTCCATTCCATAGGAGAAGTTTGTGCCCACTGAAGACATACCCAGCTGCAATGGCAGGGATGCACACTGATTGTAGACCAGGCTGAGCCAGCTGAGGCACTGGATACCTCATGTACCTGTTCCTCCTTGCAGATTTACCTTCTTACTGGGGTTAATGCAATGCCAAATTGCCAAACTGCTCTGGAAATTGCTATGGAAAGGACAGAGTAAGGTTTTGGTGGCAGGCTTTCTATTGACCCTTATAGGTAGCACTTGCTCAAAATACTGTTGTTTTTTTTTTTTTCTCATGCTTGTTCTGAAATATTCAACCCTCCCTTTGCAGAGTAGAGAGAGATAGACTTCAAAGCCAAGGCAACATGTGATCACCACAGTACACTCAGGATTATGCTATGGATCTGATCCCAGAACAGCCAAATCCTGGTTCTGCACTGCAATACACCTGTACATATGAGTCAACATGGGCATGGAGGTGGAAGCCTTTCAGAGCACCCTGGTATCCTTTTGAAAACAGTTTTCAAACATAGATGTCACTATTTCGCTGTGCTAATTGTCTGTTTATAGCTGTGTAGTGCTGGCTTTGCTTACCAAAATATACTTGCAGTTTAACTCAGACCTCTAAATGGACAACCCTGCTGCTACCTGGCCAAGTTCAAATTTGTCATTTAGGTGCCTGGAATAAATGCAGATTCTCAAATTCAACATGTAATTCCCTAGGCTTTAACATCTCAACTAGTTAAAATCCAGAATACATGCAGCTACTCCTCAAGTTTGCCTTTGGACTGGCAACTAGATACAATTTTGTCTAAAATTTCATTTACTTGTAACTTAAAAACTGGTCTGTGTCAGGAAGTGACTACAGGAAAGGCTTTTATTTCTCAACATATCTGCTCACTAGACTCAGGAGGACAGGATAAACTAGCATTAACCAGCTTTTCCTCCTCTTCAACTTCAGTGTTCACTCATCTAAAGGGAATACACTAAGTCCTTTTTTTTTGCATACTCTCTTTATGAAGTTACTTACTGAATGCCAGCTTTTGTATGTCCTTCAAAAACAATGGGTTTCCCTGTTCCTGCTGAATGTTCTCACGATCATATGCAAACAGAAATTAACTCATCTTGACTTTCAAATCCCATGCTAAATTTGGGCTTGTCAGAAATTACTTCATTTTAATTAGAATGTAATGATATGATGGTTCCAGAAGAATAATACATGCAGAATGCCCAAAAGACCTGCCAAAGAGACATCAGTATATCAGTAAAAAAAAGAAAAAAAAAAGAAAAAGTTTTTGTTTGAATGTGAAGGTAGAGAATACAAACTGGAGTGTCTTAGTTACAACTGAGACACTTCAGCTGTGAATGCTTTTACGAGCCACAGATGGCAGTTGTGCTTCTTTGTGGCGTGTTTGAACAGCACATGTTGTCTTAGTGTACTTCTCAGGTTCCTCCTGCTGTATTCGGTCTGTCATCCTGGCAATTGTGAACTCATGGTGTCCTTTCTTCCTACCAACAGAGTTTGGCACACTGGGAGTGGTGTGAGAGGAGCATATGGTTTTGCTGCAACTGAGGAGGGATTCCTTGTGGAAGTACAAGTGCTGGAAGTTTTACGTCACCTGGAAACTCTTTTGTTCTTGACAATTGTTATTTTTGCTTTATTGAAATGGACATGTCTGTCTATAAGCAGGCACCTTGCCACTGCAACAGATGGGCAGGAACAGAAGTAGCCAGGAGAATAGATCTGTGTACCTCTCAAATGGTCTGACTCTCAGAAAGCTATCACTGTAGTTCTTCATAGGGAGCTTCCTTGGTGTTTGGCTATAAGTCAGATAGTCTGTTATTACTTAATTACTTAAAAACCCCACAAATTATCAAATATAATGTGCTGTGTTTCTCTCTCTAATGAACAGAAAGCAGAATGTTTGAAGATAACAAAAAAATTTCAGGTTTTCTCTGTTTATGTGAAGAAGAGATGTAAGGGCAGCAAGGCTTGAAATCTCTGTGTGTGCTAATATGTGGTAAACACTAGCTGGTAGAAATGTATTCCAGGAAGTGTTTACAACCCAGAAGCAGACAATAGGTAACTGGTGCTTGAGCAATCAAACAGCTGGAACACAGGCATAGCTAACAGAGAATGGATGTTATAGTGTCTGTAGCAGAATGTTTTCTTCATTCCTGGTTTGTATTACAGATTTTACACTTAAAAAAATTGTTTTAAAGAAACTTTTCTCCCATAGATCTAGTGAAAGCAATGGACTTTTTACAAGCAAAAGCTGTCACTGAAAGAAATAATCCAGACAACTCAGGTGTTAGATGTTGTGTTTGGCAGCACATTAACCAGCTGGCAGCTGGATGTTAGCAGCTCCATGCTCTATTTCTTGCCTTTGTGAGGGTGTTGTCTGAAGGTTGAGAATAAAGGACATAACCCTAAGAAGCCTGCTTCTTAGTTCTGCTACCCACAGAACACCTTGTAATAGTTGCACTTTCAGGTAATGAGAAAATCGGTATTTTCAAAACAGAAATCGATCCAGTGAGAAGTGTAATACAGAATCTTTCCTCAGAACTGCTGGCTTATGGGAGTGGTCAGATCTACATGGGGAACATTAGAGAACATTAAGACAGAACAGTTAATAATATTCAATCATAACAAACCAAAACATTCTTTAGTGCTATGGAGGAATGAGGTAGCTTTAGCAGCATGCAGCACTGCAGAACACAGCTCCACAAGGGTTTATTTGTGGGACAGATTGAGCAGAACCCCACGCTGCTGCAATTGTATTTACCCCTGCAAAGCTTGCCTTGGTCACCTCCAGGAGAACTTTTACAGCAGGGTAGAGATGCCACTGCCCACTGCCCACAGCCCCAAACATGGGTATTAGGTAATTCACTTGCCCTTGAAATGGCAGCATCAGAGTGAGCCCTGCAAATTGATAAGCATCGATGCTGAAGCCTGGCCAAACATGTTCTCTGGCACAGCCTAATGCTCATGCTGGAGATGCTTTTCCAAATCCTAAATTGCTCATGGAAAGGCTTTCCTATTTTTGAATCTAATCTCCTTTTTCATTGTTTACAGATAAGCCAAGTAACATGCAGCATCCAAATTACAGTTACTTGTTAAGTCTAGGCTTTTTTCATATATCCCAGATGTACCTCTTTGTTTCCAGTAGTGCTCAGAAGACCACTCAGTAGACTCAGAAAAAAATGGAGCCCTACTGTCCTAGATGTGAATAAAATCCTTAAAATTATCATTTCTGAGAAATTGTTTTCTGAAAACCTGATCTGTAGTGAAGAGTTAGTGAAAACAATGTTATCAGATTACCTGAATTCCTGCAGGGCAACAGTGCCATTAATTATATGCTAAAGGTTAAATGCATATAAATGCAAGATCTGTGCCTAAGAAAGGAAGCAATTTGAAAATAGAGAGATACAATTAATTCTGCATTTAAAGGTAAACTGAAAGCATGTCCACATACTTTTGCATCCTTTATATTGCTTTTGTTACATAGTTACATACTTGCTTTTTTATATTGTTGCATAGATGTTTAAAAATTGAAAGCAAAAGCAGATTTCAGTTTGCCTGGGAGTGAAAAGCTCTTAGATGGAAGACAAGCTTGTTACTGAAAGAAAAACTAAATTCTCAAATATGGATTTTAAAGGAGAGAATAAAGTAGCTTCTAAAGGAGCAATATAAACTATGTGACTGCTAGAAAGATTTCATAATGCAGGCAAAAATGCTGTTTTCTGACCATCTCCAGGAAAAATGCACTTGAAAACAGATGGGGACAGGACATCATTCTTAGTTCTTAAGCATCTTTCCCCTCTCTCTCTGAGTGTTGTTTTTATTGCTTTGGTTGGTTTGGTTTGTTTATGTAGAACAAAGCATCAGAGCTAACATTGAAACCCTAACTCAAGGAGTTTTAGAGGGATAGCTGTATTATTTTAAGGCCTAAGTTAAAAAAAAGTCAGAGAAAGCACTGTTTCTAGTCAAGGAATATTTTTAAACTTGTGTCACTCTGCCTATGGGATTACTTTACTGAACTCAGTTTCAAACTGCAGATTTGCATAAATGTTAAGTCACATCTGAAACTGTGCATTTGTTTATTATAATTACCTGAGACTAGAAAGATAAACAGTTATGCTAAATAGGGGTCATGGCAGGTGAGGATTGCAGAAAACTTAATTTATTCAGCCCAAAAAGCAAGGACTAGCCACTTAAAATTCCATGTGATTAAGGTGACTCATTCTTGGCAATAGCATACTACATCAGAATGGAAAATCATCTTGATTGTAATACTAAACAGAAGCTCATATATACCATAATAAGATGAGAATGAATATATGAGTGCTTTTATGTACTGGTTTAAGTGAATTGAATATTTGGACACACCTTTTTGCTTGCTCTGAAATGATCTGGGAGAAGTTCAGAAACACTTGCTATGCTGTATCATAAACCAAACTGTATTTTTGCATCACAAAACGGTGTCCTTGGATGCGCCTTTTTATGCAACATCATTCCATCATGGTGTGTTTTGATTTAAGTGAAGCACTGCACAACTTCACAAATGGAACTGTGAGCTAAGAAGAAGGAAAAGACACAACTCCCTGAAATTAATTTTACTGGACAAGTACCTTCCTGGTGATATATGCTAACAGATGGTGGAGTTGCTGAAGATGATATGGACGGCTTGATATTAATAAATAAATATAATAAATTAAAAAAAAATAAAATCTAAATATAAATTTAAATATAA
Organism: Parus major; assembly: GCF_001522545.3. Classification (NCBI taxonomy): domain Eukaryota; kingdom Metazoa; phylum Chordata; class Aves; order Passeriformes; family Paridae; genus Parus; species Parus major. The sequence continues at coordinate 68,599,035 of NC_031799.1, read as the reverse complement.
TATATATTTGGGAAGGTTCATAGTGTGGGGAAGTGATGGAGTAATGGAGTTTTTCCCATAAGTGGTGGAATCCTTAAAACAGATTCTTCATTCTTTTTATCTCTAAGCAAATACCTACAGCTTTGAATATAATTTTAAAGGAGCTTGTAAAATGGTTTTATTTTGTTTTGTTTTAATGCAAGATTTACTGTATTCATAGTGGAAGAAAATAAAATTAAAAACATGCAGAGCCAGATCTCTTCACTTTCATGCTGAAGACAGCCTCTGTTTAGACAGGATTTCCAAACAGATGCCAAGGTTTACTGACTTTTTTGCTACAGTACACTATGATTCATGGAATTATTTTCACAAAATGGAGTTAGTGGGACTATTGACTGAAGTTTATTTGTTTGTGTGCTTTCCTGTACAGATAAGACACCAAAATCAAGCCTTTGTTTAAAGGAAGATAGTCACCATGTGTTTATCTCACTAAAGTCTTGATAGAAAAGGTCACTTGCAGGAAGTATGTTTAGGTCTGTTTTAAAAGGTGGCACATACAGGTAATGAATATTACAAATGTAACTCTCTGGATTTTTAATATTGATAAGCACACCCTTGGAATTTTGTTTTATAAAGATGTGTAATTCTGTAAAATACAAATTATGTTATGGAAAAAAGAATATCATTCCTGTTTAGACCAGTCACTCTTGTATGGTGCTGCAGTATTGAAGTATTTTTCAGGTAAAACCTAAACAGAGAGACTGGCCCAGGCTCCATTCCATGTCTTCTACATACATATAAATATGAATACAAGATTAGTAATCTGTCTGACCCCCTACAATTTATCCAGTGACTGTGATCGTGATAATGTGCAGTTTCTATTAATTTATCACCTCTGAGATTTACTCAAAATTTTGAAATCTCTAAACACAACAAATGATTACAGGAAGAAGAGAGCATGACAAGAAAACATTTTCTTCACTTTTCTAAAAATTAGTTATACAGGAGTCTTTTTTCTCAAAAATAGTCTATGTTCATGAGCCATTATTAAAGTAATTTAATCCAGTATTTGCTCTAGCTTTGGATTCTTTAAGCAAATATTTGCCCTAAAATTGCAATGTTTAGTATTTTTGACAATTCTAATATTTTAAAAGACTAAAAACATAAAATCCATAACTTTCTTAGAAAAGGTAGCTTGTATAACTTATTGATGACTTAAAAATTTCTCTAGTACAGTAATTTGAACACAAGATACACAAGAAAAAACACTGTAAGAGGAAAGAATTGCAGATGCTACCCAGCACTGTCATATTTTAGTGCTCACAAATCCTATTTTTATACATATGGTGTGTGTAGTATATAGAAGTAGGATGACATAAGGAATTACATAAGACCTTGGCTGGTGTTTTTTCGTAATACTAAAATTTATTAATACTGTTTTTCTTTTTTTTTCCCAGAAATTACCATTGATACAACTGTGTATGTGATAGAAGAACAACTGGCAACTGAGCTTGTCTTTAAAATACTAGAGCTGGCTATTCAGGTCTCAACTGTGCTCTGTGTTTTGTTCATACTGTTTTCTTCTGTTGACATCAGTCAACACAGTTCTGAATTGGGATTTCATCTCACTCTTGTGACTTTGACTCATGTGAGTGAATCAGCCATTCTAAACATCACTTGAGGAATCCTGTGCACAGACTGTCAAGCACAGTCCTTTTGTGGTACAAATGTGATGTGACAAACATACTTTTTATCTTAGATTTTAGCGTCTTGGTATCTCTGGGAGAAGGACAAAAGATAACAACAGAAGGTGGTTAAGTGCACTTAAAAATGCGTTCCTTCACAAGTAAGTGACATGCAGTGGTCAAATGTATTCCTCAGGCAAACACTCTGAAACACTCAAAATCATCATTTCTTGCAACACATTGAAGTAGTTCCTGGTGACAATCTTTTGTGAGTAAATATTATTAGCACGAGGTGACAGAAAACACTTTGCCTATGAAGGTACAGAAAGCAAAGGAGCAGGGCAATGCACAAGATCTTTGTCACAGAGGAAGATGTTACTGACAAATAGAGGGCAGAAATATTTGCACATGAGCTGTATTTTTAGTAACTTAGTGGGATGAGAAGTCTCAGTACAGTTGGTGGGAGATGTGGGTGATGCTCCAGGGCAGTGAAGAGAGTACTTTTCTGGGAAGAGTTGCCAGTATTCTCCACCTTGCAGATCCTCTAGAAAGAACTCTGGTAGATGTGCCTTTTATTCTCAGCCCTAGCCTGTTGAGTCTAGGTCTGGTTTTCATAGTTAGAAATAATGCAAACCTCAGATTGAAAACCAATGACCGTGGCCAGTCTTTTCAAATGTGAACTCAGCAAACTCAGATGAAGAGCTCTGCTCCCAGGATTTGATGTAGCTGATGCTTAAATGTGGGCAGCTCTGAAGTTCATGCTGAGCTTCAAAAATTTGTGATGAGCAGAACGAACACCTGAAGCTGAAATACTGTCTGTGAGTGCCATTTTTATGGACAGACACAAAAGGTGAATACATTTTCCATGAGGACACTTAAGGTTGCCTGGAACAGGGCCAGCTTTGGCCTGCAGATCACATAGCTTCATTACCATGACTCTGAGCCTGAGTTAATATGCTGTGCTGAGCAAGCTCATGTGTCTTTGCACCTGTCTCCAGAGCTCCTTAAGGTTGTAGAAAAGGATATGTATCCTCTGGGAAAAGCTGAATATTTCTTTTGCGATAATTGCAAATTCTGTCTTTTAAACCTGCCCTATTAATTCTATGGAGGTTTTGAAATTGATGAACCCAGAGAACAGGGCTTCTGTAAGAAGAATTTATCCTGAAAAAGAAGTCCAACTCATTTATTTATGTGGTAATGCTCCTTGCTTCATTTCTTTTAATCTTGTCATCCTCAAAAGTTGGGGCATTTTTGAATACAAAGGTTCCCTGAAATCATAATATTTTTTTAACTAGTTTAATCATCAGTGACATCACAGTCACCAAAAGATACTTCACTGTCATTTTTTTCCTTCCATTTAGCACTCCACTCACATGAGAAACTTGCTGTTTCTACTGCTGGCTGTTTGAAGTTACCAGGAGTTTGAGTTCCTGTGCAGTTTTCATGATTAAACCTGGTAAATGTGGAGACACTGCAGTTGCAAGAAAATCTTGTCATATTTGAAATAAATTTGACTAGCCTCAGTTATGGTAATTAAATGTTTTGTAGGCATAGGCTTTTAGTATGTGCCACTACTGCTAGCAGTCAGGAGTTTAAATTGAAATAATTACCATCACATCACCCTTGTGGAGTCTTTTGTAGTGCACACTCAGGTATTTTGTAAAATGAATGTAATAAGCATGTATTTTCTCTTTCCTTTACTAGGGATCTTTCTTGATAAGCTCAAATAAAATGTAGAGTACATTTTAATCATACTTTGGTACTCCTTCAAACCTGCTATTCATGAGTAAAGAAAAGTTGTCATGGAAACTTGAACTGTGAGATGCAAGACAATAATTTTATTCAAATTCTTTATCCAATGAATATGTTCTCTTGCTGTAATAAAGTGTGAATTACTTATGGTTTCCTTGTATTTTTCTATTATTTGAAACAAGTTGGTAAGCAATTTCTATTAATGGAATTCCTGAGTCCTTCCTTCACATGTTTAATATATGGCAATGAAAAGGTTTATTAATTTTGGTTGAGGAAAGTAGTCATATGATAGGGTGTGTTGCTTTTCCCTATGCATCAGGTAGGTTTCCCTTAAAAAATATCCTTTTTTTCTTAAGTTCATGTTTTTGATCTGAATACTTGTAATTTTTTGATGTTCACTTAACAGACCATCTTCAGGGAGACATTCCTGTCTCTGCATCATTTATTATAATAGTTGTTGAATATAAAAAACAAAAGGACTGAATTAGTCACTTGGGCATAATTAGGAAGCAGTTTATCTGACAATATATGACCTTAGTGCTTCAAACATGATCTATGCAGTGAAATACTTTTCTGTCATGAGTAGAATATTATACATTTGGGAATAGTCATTAAGTTAGGGTTTATTTTTTCCCTAGTCAATTTAAAAATGGTAAGAAATTTTTACAGTATATTTTGTTTATCTTTTTTTTTTCAGATAGGTGTAAAAATTGATCTATGAACAAGTTAGTGTATAAATGGCTGTTTCTGTTAAGACTGAAGATGAAATACAGCCAGGTATTTTAAATAAATTGATGAAATGTGAATAATTCAGGCTGCTTGGTTTTGTAGTCTGTTTTCATGAGGACCATAGTAATTTGCTTCATATTATATTAAAAATTGTCAACGTTTTTTTTCTTAAGAGCTAGTAAGTATTAAATATACTGGACTGAAATCATGGAAGGTAAATTTTCTGTGAATTCACAGTTTTAATCTAGCATGCAGATTCACTTCTCCAAGTGAATTTCTTCAAACTGAACTGTTCTCATGGGCAAGTTACATGAACAAGTTCCATTTAAGAGTGGAAAAATGCCTTTTGTCTGACAAAACACTGGAAAAAAACCTTTTGTCTCTGACTTTTCTTGTCACTTTGTGATCATTTACCCCCCTATCCATGCTGCTTTTTCTTCCTCTGTGTCTGTTGTTGTAATTTACCTGAATTTTTGAAGTGTTTTTCCACTAGGACTGTTCCTTGCTGTTGACATTGGGTGTAGCAAGTCGCTGGTGTTAGGTGTGGTGTAAATTAATGTTGCCCTGCTGAAGTGTGGCTGATGAGTAGCTGGTGGCTCTGAAAAGCCACATTTCAAACTCCTGGGAGATGGGTTTGTTTTACTAGCTCCCATTCCTGTATAAGCTATCCTATAAATAGGACCAATAGAAAGATTTTGCCAGTATAATGTTAATGAGTTTAGCTGAGTCAAAAGGTTTTCCTAACATAGCTGCAACTTTATATGCAAATTTATTAATGTACAGGGCAAAAGCCTTGTGATTTTGTTGTTGTTTTGTTTTTTTTGGTTTTTTCCCTCGGTGAAGAATGTCTCTAACAATTTTTGACTCTATGACACTGACCAGCCTTTCTGGACATGTAGTTGCAGGGCTAACAGCAACAGGCTTGAAGAGTTGAACTTCAAGAGATGGAAATTAAGATGCTGATTGATAAGCGAAAGTTAATGACAAGGATTGTCTTTTCTCTCCCTGATGTGCCTTTCTCAGTGATGCAGGCTTTTTCTGCATAGATGAACCACTGTTTGCTCACTTTTTTTCCCTGCTCCTAGATTGAGACAAAAAATCGTGCAGCTTCAGCTGATGTAAGCATGAACAGAACTTGCCTTATGTAAAAATCTTGTCTATCTTTCATTTTGTGGCTGTGCTCTCTTACCACAGCAAGATGTGGCTTGACTTCAGAATCATACAAGTAATCACTTATTGATTCTCTGTAATCTTTTGGCAGGTGATCTGTCAAATTACTAGTTCAATCCCTACCTTATTGTAACCTTTGTCAAAATCATTGTTTGTGCTTAAACAGACTTTGAAAAAACATTGTCTGAAAGAGATCTCATACAGACAGCACTGCAGATCCTGAAAATGGTCATAGCACAAACAAAATAAACAGTTTTCCTTTTTCAGAAATTGGTGTTTGAGAGACCTTGCTCAGAAGACAAGTAGTTTATGCTTAAGAAAAGATAGTGTAAAGTGAGTTAAAGAAAATTATCTTCTCCCGAGGCTTTGCTTTAGTTGTTTAGAAGACTAGGAACAACATGTTTAAATAGGCCACATAAAAACTCTGTTCAGTATGAAGAATCCAGTGCACTTGTAAGGAAGAAAGGAAGAATCTGAAGAGAAGAGAACAACTTTTTGAAGTATCTTGAAACAAATTTTGTGTAGATGGGAGTACTCAATAAGACACTAGCTTTTCTTATAATAAAAATAAATTACCATAGAGAGCTATCTACAATTACCTGAGCAGACCAAAAGAAATGTTCCATGGTGTACTACACCTTTCAAACTGCTAGCAAAAAGCAGTGTCCAATTTACTTGTGTTTGTTCAGAGAAAAGTAGCATTTCAGACTAACGGTAGTAAAACATCATCCTTAAACTAGTTTAAAGTCCAATGCTTGATCTAGTTTCTAACTTGAGGCTGTTTTGGAAGTAACCATTCTTTTATGTATGCTATGAGGGGTTGGAGGCTTCAGGTTAGAACAGCCTTTTGAAATAACAATACTTTCATGTTTCATGGCTTAAGTGTTTGTGATATTAGATTTGGACATCTGCATTTATTCTGCTCATCAGATGACCTCTGTAGAGGTATTATATTTAACATTTGTTTAATAATCTTTTTAAAGGAGTTATAGCATAGGTTTTATTTCAGCTGGGCTGTACACAAAACCAAGGTTTTGGCCTGTTTGGAACCTGTGTGCCTGTAGTGACAAATATTAAATACAAGCAGCACGGTAAGATGAACATTGTTGTATGAAAGATGGGCTTCATTAGCCAGAATTCATTTACCTTCATAAAGTGAGTATTCACTTTATACACTTATGAGGCCACAACTGGAGTAGTGTATCGCATTTTGGGACCCCAGTACAGGAAAGTTCTTGTCAGAACTCATGTGAGGCCAGCAGCAGGTGCTTTGAGAACATTACATGTTCTCAAACTGAGGGTGGTCGGTTTGTTTGGCTCAATTTTCAAAAGACTTGGTTCTTCAGCTGCAGAATGAGGGCTGTTTACAGGATGAGACCCCACTGCTCCCAGGAGTGTGAGCTTGAAGGACAAAAAGACAACAGGCCGAGCTTTCAGAAAAAGTCTAAGTAGGTGTAAGGCAAAAACTGTTAATTGTGGGAGTGATTAAACACTGGCAAAGGTGCCTTATGAAGATGTTTAAGGTTGATCCCTAGAGATTTCTCACTGTAGGCCAGACATTAAACAACCTAATCCAACTTGGAGGCTCTCTGGAGACTTGCCTTGGGTAAGAGCTTGGACTAGACCATATGCAGGGACAACTTCAGTGATTCCACTTAAAGAAAGGATAAATGTGAACAAGATGAGAAGCTGGACATATCAAAAATATCCCGAGTGCTAATCACTTTCTATGGGTTTTGTGTTATTAAAGTATTTTTCTTGTATTTGTTAGTGCTAAAGATCAAATGATTCAAGAGGTACTTTGAATAAAACCTAATTCCATCAATTTTCTTCAAAAATCTTAATTTTTGAGATTTGAAGTTTTCTCTTTTTCTCCTATAAGTTGATAGAATATATTGAAGTAAAACTTTGAGTACATCAATGTAACATTTTATGTCCTGTCATCTGTTTATTGCATTTCAGACCATCCATTGCAATTATCACAACAGCTGAGTCTGAGAACATTAGTGATAATTAAACTTATTAGTTAGCTAGGTCTAAAAATAGACTTTATTCTCTATCTTTATCAGTCAACACCTGTGATGGAATTCTAGTTTCATTTCCCCCTTCAAGTGTAGAAACCATGAAATTACCCAGAAGAGTAAGATACAGAGAAGAAAGTTTATCATGAAAAATAAAAGCTGGAAAGTGTAAGACAATTGTGTTCCATGCAACATTTATAGTAATTATATCCTTGGCTCTCCCCTCTTTTTAGAAAGGAAGAGGCTCTTTTTCTGACACTAAACAGGTGGCCAAGCCACCATGTGTGGAGATAAGATCAATGGAGGGGAATCAAAGTATCATTTTGATAATGACAATTGTATTTATTTTTAAATAAAGATGTTTAGTTTCAAACAGATCAGGTAGGAGTCAATAATGGGAAATGCAGAAAGCTAAAATAACTTTCAAGCTTTATCTGTAAAGTTCTTTTAATTATGTTTGATTTATTTTTTCTTTGAATTTGGACCATGAATTTATTTACAACAGAGTCTCATGTGGAGGTGTGTTGAAGAGAGAAAGCATTTGGTCTTTTGGGTGGACTATAAAACATGCTGTCTTGTTCATTTCCTCCCTGCTTTTCTTTTGTAAAAGGCTTCCAGCTGTTTCCAAGTAATAATTAGGTGTTGGTTGTAGTAAGAGAGATGGAAAATTCACATAATTCAAGAAAAGGTATAGTTGGGGTCAAGTTATGGAATGCCACCCATGTCCTGAGAAGTGGGGAAAAAAGAGAAAGAAAATGGGAGAAAAACAAAACACCTGACTAAAATTGTTCCACGGGCAACTATTCTGTTTCTTTTTCCATCCGTTTCCAGATCTAGACCCTACAATTACGTGACAATTAAATAATTTAGCAATTATTTAAATAACAAATTATGTAAAGCTTAATTAACCATAATACACCCATCAGAAACACGAACAAATGTAGAACAGCAGGGAATAGATCTACCCACACAAATTCTCTCTCTTCCCAAAAGACCTAGCACACATAATTGCCTTCCTTTTGGTCCAAGTGACTAGAAAACATTTGGGGCTTTTAAGGATATTCCAGGGAGGGAAGGAGACCAAGCAGTGAGGTTGTTCTGGTTTGTTTGCAGTAATACAGAAAATCTGGATTTTGATTTTTTTTTTTTAATTTTTTTTTTATTTTTTTTAAGCAGAAGAGTAATCAAATAATATCCTCTTCATAATCTTTTAGTTTAGGACCAACACTGGATTTGTACCTCTTTCTATGCCCAAGACAATGTGATTTTTTTTGTGCTGTTCTATTGGCATCTCCTTTTTTTTTCTGACTTAAGTGTCCAGCTGTTGGAACCCTGGGCACAGAGAATTTCATGCTTTCTGTGCTGACAGGTACAGAACCACAAGAGAACACTGTGTTTGACATGAGGCCATGGAAAAGGCTTCCAAAACTGATAGACAGAAACCATGAATGTGTCATTTGAATAGAAGTGTGTCATATCACTTGGTGGAAAATTTAGACTTTAAGGTTTTAGAATATAGTAATATGTATGCAACAAGAGGGAGGTTTTAGAGTGTTAGCTTGCTTTGTTCTTTCTCCTTCTCCTTCATGGATTTTAGTGATATTGTGTGATTGGATAGAAAAATCTGCAATGTGGAACATGGGTGTTTGGTTACTGGGTTAAAAGTAAAAATAAACTAGTTGGCATTTTGTAATTGGGTAGTTGACACTTAAAAAGCTTTGGAAAGAGATACCTAGGGTCCATGGTCTAGGCTGTTAGCATAGTGTGCAGATGAACTCACTCTCTTTGAGAATGAGAATGAATTCTGTGAGAACGTAATATAGATAAGAGAAAATAAACAACTGAGTCTGAACACCAAAACCATCTCTCTTCTGCTCATTAATCCCAGTCTTGAGGAAAAGAACCCAGAGACTTTCCACACCCAGCATCCAGTCAAACTTCAATTAAAAACATAAGAAAAACCCTTTCACCTATAGCAACAGAATTCCTTTGCCTGTTCAGCGAGGGGAGATGTCTGAACTAGGTTCAATGAGATTTAATTCAGTGTCTAACAATACCCATTGTACTGGTCTAAGAAATTCCAGACAGGTTTTATTGAAAGATGAAGAAGTCCTGGAGCTAGGCCACAGAAGAAAATACCTGCCATCACTCCCTTCCTTTTATTTTTTCAGAATTCCAGAACGACCAGCACCTTTGGCAGATGCATTAACACTATCCCATAAGGAAAGAGTAATTTTTCCAAATGGACAGCTCTCACACTATTCAGATCAGAGTTTATGCTGTTAAGTGCCACCTGGAATCCAACAGACAACTCATTAAGGTCAAAGACTGTTAGTAACCACACACTCTCAGGAAGTGGTATGATTTAAAATCAAATCCATCATCACCTTTTCAAGTCTGGAAGAGGAAACTCATTAAGATCACACTGCAGTACAATAAGGTGAGTAAGGCGTGAATAGCAACAGAGAGATCTAAACTCTTAAAATCTGTGTCCAAAGGTATTTTTAACATGGTAAAGAAGCATAAAAATGTGAGAAGATATTATTGTTAAGTGGGAGTGGAATTCAATTGAATAGGTAAGTTTTTTATAACAGGGCTGGAGCAGCAAGTGTGAGTCTCAGTGTTGAAGCCATACTATCAACCTCTTTCTCCCAGCTTTCCCCTCCTGGAGATCACCAACTTTATGGCAAACATCTGGATGAGGACCAGTGAAGCCACTTTAGCCACTGCTGTTTGCAGCCCATCACAACAATATAAAATTATGTCCACATTCAGCTCCTATTCCAGTTTGTCAGCTGCAGTGATCACCCTTTGAAGCAGCTGCACTTGGTCTTCCCTACCCACACCAGATGGAGGATGGCTAAGCAGATAGAGGAGGATGAGGCAGGGTTGCAATGGAATAATAGTTCAAAACAACACTGAGTTAGCTGTCAGAAAGTCATACAAATTCTATCAAATATCTGGAAAGATGAAATGGAAGCCTGCTAAAGCGTAACCTGTCTAGGGCCTGGAGAATTTAAATGATTTGTTTGTACAAACCTGCATAGCTACTACACAGGTTTTTGTGAATTTCACCAAAACTGGAAATAAATGTTTTTTTCATTGCCCTCACCTATGTGGAAACCTTCTATATCATGGGAAATGTTCTTTGAGAGTGCAGCACTGATGGAGCCTGTATTAAAAAATGTGCTTTAAATCAAATTGAAGGGAGAAAAAAATAATGAAATATAGATTGTAAAGAAAGCAAGCGCAATTTGATATGATCTAGTTCAAACCTGTAGTTGCTTCACCCCTGTACAAAGTTTTATCAGAGGCCTTCAGGATTAACACAAACCCAAATGCTGAGATATTTTTATTAATAATAGTCTTAATTTAAGACTTAAGGCTTAATAGTAAGTCTTAATAAACTTCTTTCTGGGTGATGGTTGAGACCCTCAGAATACATAAACCAAAATATTTTTACTGTGCTCATGCCTGCTGTATAGCTATGTAATTACTATTTTTACAGCGCTTTGGTGACTATGAGTAAAAATTGACTAAAACCAATGCTGTTTTGTTGATGTTATGTTTGATTTTGCTGTTGTTGTTTTGATTTGATTTTGGTATGGTGGGGTTTTTTTAAAGATGCTTTCTGTTTCATGTGTCATATTTCAGTCTATATCCCTGTAATAATCCCATAGCAAATCCACACTGTAGGTTTGTGTTCAGTGTACTAGAAACAAAAGTAAAGAGCACAGATGTTGGAAAGGTGTCCTTTATTATGTGTACATTTATTTGAGATAATTTAAGGGGGTATTTAGCTATTTGCCTGCAAACTGGCCCCTGCAGTACTCCAAGATAGGTCCAACAGTAGAAATACGGCTATCTGAGCTCTTACTCAGGCTCCCTTTTGGTTTTAGGTGGTCTAGATACAGCAGTTTTCATCAGAAATCTTGTAAGAGATTGTCCTGTACCCCAGCTGTTAATACCCCAAATTCTTACTAGATCAAATCAAAGTTCTTGTTGTGAACTGCTGTTGCTGAAGGGAGACCTGTTGCCTTTTTTGCCACTATTGCTTGGTGACAGCAGAGTCATCAGTTTTCAAACTGTGACATTTGCCATCTAACACTGACAATATCCATGGGTCAGAGTGTTTAGTGTATAGCACATGCACAACACAGAGCCCATGGGCTCTTGAGAGGACCTGTCCTGTGGCTTGGCAAGTCGTGGTGGTAGGCAGAGCAAGTCCTGAACTGTGCACACAAGTCCTACACCCCTTTCTAGATATTGCACATATTTATCCTTTTATTTCTGGAATTAGATACAAAGAAATCAGTATGCTTAGCTCACCTCAGAGCACAGAGGGGCCTTGCTTAAACTGACTGATGGTTTGTATGTTAATAGTGAATCAAAGTCAGATAAACCTAATGCATGAATGCAATGCCCCTGTTGAAGCAAACACCTGAGGCAACCCAGGCTTGCTAATTTATCTAGAGCAGTATTTTTGCTAGTAGCACAGCTCTGTCTCTTCTGAGTGCGTTGTCATCAGTCCCTTTGTCCATACAATTATTAACATTATTAACATTATTATTAATCATTATTAATGTTATACATTAACAATATACATTATTAACATTAGAAAAGCCCCACGACACCCCAGTCCTCAGTAGCTTACCAATGCCACTCTACAGTCAAGAGCCCTCCCCTGGAAGGCAGTCTGGGTCTGTGGGGTGCAATATTTCCTTGTCTAGATTCAACAGCACAGCAGAACCAAGAAGATTCACATGTGTAAGAGAAGGCTTGGACTCTTCACAGCCCATCTGATGTGCTCTCTACTCCTCTTATTTGCCTGCTCTGATTTAACTTGTTTTACAGGTGCAACTGAATTCTCAAGCAAGATTTGAATTTTTATGCCTGAAATTGTTTGTTATACATTTATACTGAAGTAATGCATCTACATACTGCTGTTGTAAACAGCATTGTTTTGTGTCGTACAGAAATTTGTGAACTTGTTTTATTGGCTCTAGTCTCTGGCATAATAAAATCCATCTGTACTTGGAGCAAAGAGATAAGGCTTGGCTGAACACAGGACTATTCCTCCTTGTAAGTTCTTACTCTCTTTCCATGAATTAAGAGTTCTTCTTTACCTCTGTCTCTTATCTTGTCTCCATGGTCTGGGTAAGTTTTTGGAATGTGAAAATTCAGTCAACATTAACTTTGTTCCTCTGCTTTGCTCAGTTTAAGACTGTTCTGTGACAGCAGGAAATGAATTTTTTGATGAATAGTATTTGGCTCTGGAGGTTTTCTTGAAGATCTATTGTTATCTTCCATAAAATGAGAACAAATATGTTTTGTTGAACCTTTCTGTACTGCAATTCTGTTCATGTATGTATAGTTACTGTCTAATCAGATATGCAGTTGTCCACCAGATAGCTGGTTTCAGACAGATCAAACTATGCATTTCTACATCCACAAATGAAGTGTTATGTTTTGCTTTATACCAGACTTATTTCATGTCAGGATGTATACCAATAGACATGGTATTTGTATATGTGACCAATGATACATATACATGTATAAAAATGGCATAAATTAAACTCTTTCCCACATTTACAAGGGGATGAAGTCTCGCAGCATCCATTCTACACTTAATTTCTTTGTCTGTACAGTTGACCCTGCTCTAGATGAGACAATGTTGATCACAGATGAGAAAATGGGCCCCCAATCTCTTTCTTAACTACAGCTCTGCAGAGAAAAGAACAGGATTTTGTCCATGGTTTATGTTGGTGTTTGAGTTGCTGAAGTACTGACAGCACTATCTATAATTCAGTGATAAAAGCTGTAACACTGGACACATGAATGACTGCTGTTCAAATACCTGGATGTCCTCAGGCTAGACCACTGATATCAACAAATATTTTTATGCTCATCTGACAGATTCTGAAATCAAAGAAGGGAGTGACTATCTCACCTCAAGTCACACTGCAAGATATAAAGCACCCATGAGTGTATAATATATGCTATATAATGTTCTGTATAATTTAGCATATGCATTTAATATATATAAAACATTCAGTGGTGGTTTCTAACTTGCTGTGTGATTCACAACTGTATTTCAGGCCTCCTTCAGTTTCTGAATATACAAATAGTAAACCCATCAGTGCTTATATTTTAATATTTTGTCCTTCAGTTATTTTTCTATTCTGCACTCTGTTCTTTATGTGCACCTGGTATCTGCCATGTTTTAAAAGGTGCCTTCTTTAGGTTCATCAACCTATCTGCTGTGGCCACTTAGGAAACAAATTTCTGAGTACTTTTGAAAATCTTCTGCAAGTTGTACTTGAAATTACAGTACCTTTAGATTTGACGTAAGAATTGAGTAAAACATTTTACTCTGTAAATCAATCAAAAGCCTATGGTCCCTGACTACTCTGTGTGGATAATATTTTATTCTGGGATTTATAAACATATAGCAAAGAAGCCACTAAAACTAAACAGCTAGTAAAATTATCGTTCTTTCTGAACTCATTCTTTCTGAAAGAATGATACCACAAATGTAAACAGATCAGAGGATATTTAATTATTTAGGTTTAGGTTTCAGGTAGGACATACCCAAAGTAAAATGTGAGTACAAGAATAAATTGTTTGCATCTTTGAAAACAAAGGCTTTGGAGTCAGGCAAAACACACTTCTTTACCATGAGGAGAGAGAATATTTGCTTCTAACTCATTTATAAAATTCTTCCCTTCAGCAATATGGAAGTAATTTTGTGGTCAGTGGGATCTGTTGGATGTCCTTTCCTAGTTTAAGTGTTAGATATTGTACGTGAGGCATGCAGTCCTGTGTGTAATGCACTCCATCTGTTACAAGACTGAAAGGCACATTTGGTGCACACGCCTGCCAAATGAACTGCTGTGAGCTGCCAAAAGTGTAAGATGTTAAAAGGGAAAGAAGGTTGAATTTACTGATTGTCTAATGCCTGTGAACGTAGCAACTGGAAAATAATTTTCTAGCGTGGCATACAGTGGAAGAATACAAAATTATTTATTTTCCACTGTCTTTGATGTTTCCAGTCATTTCCATACCTTCCTCCCTTGCCCACAGTTGTCTCTCTCAGCAGTGAGCGGAGGTTTACTGCCACTGGGCATTACTCAGTCTCTCCCTGAGGTGCACAATCAGGCATCCTGTTTTTCCCTTGGAATCTCCTTGCCTTCTGTTTCAAAAATATCACTTCTCTGCTAGAAGTCAGGGCTGCCCAGCAGGGCTGGGATTTTTTAAGCCTAGGAACCAGACCAATGAGAAGGTCCTGGGTGCATGATGCACCCAGTTAAAGGAAGGGAAGCTTGAAACAGCTCCAAGCTTCCTACCCTGTTAAGGTAGAAAGGATGCCCACAGTCACAGAAGAATGCATCTCTATGCTTTTCCTCCATTCCTCCTGCTCTGTTCAAGGGTGGCTTGCAGCAAATAGGGGGATGTGGCACTCAGACAACTGCGGGGTGCTGGTGCATTGCCAAGGTGTATTGCCTCTGCTCAGCCTAGACCAAATCTTTGCTGCTCCTCAGCTTTCCTCTGCAGAGAAGTTGGTCCTTGGCCAGTGGAGGAGTGAAGGAGAGGACAGAAGGATTTTGGGGCACATGGCTTGGCCTCAGTTTCCTCTTGTGGTCGGTAGGGCATAAAAGATGCTCCCCTTCTCCCCCTCACAATCAGGAGAGAGCTGTGGAAGGCTCTGTGCAGTCTGGGTGCTGCCTGCATCAGCATTGAGCAGGACTGACATCATAATGGTCAGATTAAACAAAGGTAGACTGACCTAAAGCCCTATATATCCCCATGGTCTGTGGAAAAGAGGTCCAGAGCTTGAATGAAAACCTGCTTCTGTCCAGTGGTGGGGCCATGCACACAGTGAGTGTGTGTATGCTGCAAGGGACAGATCACTTGCAAATCTGAATATCTGATATTTAGAGTACTTTGCTGTTTGATTCCCCGAGGATCATGTTTGTGAACAGAGGACATATGGTGATGGATAACAGATGCAAAAGGACAAAACACACTTATGTCAGTGAAACAGCAGCAAGGAGTGAGTAGGTGTACAATGAAATCTGCAACAGCCAGATCATCTCTTTTTCCTTCTCTCTCAGTTTCTTGCATGATTAAAAGATAAATCTCTCAAGGCTATGATCTAGACTGCATATTGGGGAAATTTCTGCTGGAACAATGGGATCACAAAACAGATTGCATTGAAACTTGAAGTTTTTAACAGGTTTTAAATTCTGGTTTCCCCTTTGAGAATGTTTGCTTTTGGGACATTCTGCTTGAATGGGTAGTTTTTGGATGTGTTGAAAGGGCTGAGGTTTCCTTTTGCCTGTGCAAACAAAGCTGAAAGCTCTGATTTAGACAGAACTATTGTGCGCATTAATTTAATTGAGCAAACACAGTCAGCTATAATGAAAGAAAAGTATTTCTGTGCTGTGCTGCAGGCGGGTGTTGCACTTCTCAGGAATGGATTATGATGTTGACAAGATCTGCCCTAACACAGTTTGGTATTGTCTTTCTTTTTGCTGCTTCTCATGGGGATTCATGTTGGTAAAAAATCTCCAACCAACATTACAAAACCAAGAGAAAGTAATGATGCATAAAATATAATAATAGGACAGAATTACATCTCACCCAGATGGTCAGTGAGGTCACTTGTGAGTAATGGTGGCAGAGCTCAGGAAATGATATAGCTTAATAGACCAGAAATTTTTTGTAGGTAGTACAGTACAAACTAGATTTCAGGTACCAGTCCTGTCCCTGAGTACTCAGGTTGCTGCATGGCTGGTAGCAGGTAATTTCACCTGGGTCTTTTCTCTCCACTGCTTCTGGATGGAAGGCATATCATGGGAAAAGACTGCAGCATTACAGCAGCTCCCTGCTGCTTGGAGAGCTGCACAGCAGCTGTTGAAACTCAGTATAATTTAGCATCAGCAGTAATACTGATCCACCTTGGGCAAAGAGCTAGAATGGCTCCAGGGCTGGCTGACACCCCTCTAGCTCAAGTTCTGTGAGATACAGAACACGAGTAATCCCAAGGATCCAGAAACAACAGGAGCTGTTTGAGGATTATAGTTACATCTTTTTGGTATCTAGTGATTAAACCAACTTTTATACCCTAGCAAGAAATGTGAGGCCGTGGTGTTATTAGCTGCTCCTTTTATCACAGATCTGTGCATGAGTGGGAGAAGCAGGGTGACACATGCAGGTGTTTCACATAAGGACCAAGCAGCAAAAAATGCCAGAGCAAAGGAGGAATTTTTCTGGTTGATAAAATGGGGTGTCAGTCACATAGGTTCAGACTGAAAGCACAATCAGTGTCATAAAAACAGACGAAGTAAGAACTTGCCCAAATTCAAAAATTTTAGCAAAAACCATGAAATGTAAACTCACAGGTCTTGTGTGAGAATTTGTCTAAATTTCATGTGGTACAAGTATTTTTCAGCTAATCACAAGATATCAACTCACTGATTCCATAGTCTGAACTCTTAAAAGGTTTATTCAAGGTTTATTCAAGACTCACAGGGGATTCAGCAGGAGCTAACCCTCTGATTATTAGGCTCCTGAACCCAAATGACAAGCTTTGCACATTGAAATAACTGCAATTGCCTCAGCAACCATGTGGTGTGGGAGAGATCTTTCAGGATATGCTGCCTGGGGACAAGAATTATTAA
Source organism: Parus major (assembly GCF_001522545.3). NCBI lineage: Eukaryota > Metazoa > Chordata > Aves > Passeriformes > Paridae > Parus > Parus major. Next base: position 68,582,016 of record NC_031799.1, on the reverse strand, counting down.
TACTGCAGTATGTGATGGTGCAATATTCTGCAGCACATCACAAACAAAAAAAACCCAGGCTTTGAAATGAAGTGGATTTCACTGTAAACTGGAAGAAATTAGTTATGTTTACCTACATAGTCAGTGACAGATGAGTTGGAAGTGGAAGAAAAGAGCAGACAACTGTACAAATGGCAAGGCTTCCTCATTTGCTACTCCCTGAAAACTGAACCACAGACTCCTTTGCAGCTAGGATAAAAAAATAGGTATCTCATTTTTCTCAATGCAGTTTATGTGCTGAGATGTAGAGGGATATATATTTCTCAGGTTCAGAAGGCACTGAGAAACATGGAAAGAGGAAAACCTTGGGAAGTTAAGAATTAAATGCCCCTAATTTCTAGAAGCACTTCTAGAAATTTTGAGAGTAATAAACAATCTATAATCATTGCCATTGCAGAAGAGCAGGGTGAAGGGTGATTTAAAGTAGCCTCAGATGAGTTAATTCCAGAAAGAAAAAGAGACAAGGAAAGCTGGAGGCAGAAAGTGGTTGCAAACCCTTTGATTAACACCCCTTTGTAAAATCATCTCTGTGTAGAAATGGCAGCTGACCTTAAGCTGCTGGGAGCCACTGGCTGAGTGAGGAGGCTCACCCAGCCAGCACTGGCTGTTCAGTGTAGTTGGCTTCCAGAAGCCCATCCCCTTTCCCCCAGGACGATGAGCTCATAGCAGATACTCTTCCACTTGGCTGTGTGCCACAGACTGAAGTGGATTTGGAATGTGATCTGTATTAGCAAGAAGCTCATGCTGTACTGAGACAGATCTTGGTATATTGCTTTTGCTATAATGCTTCTCAAATAATGATGATTTAATTGTGATACAGTCATTCAGGCTAACTTGTGGCTGCATTTTCTCATGCTTTTTTTGTGGGCAGATTTTACTCAGCCTGCTTGGCAACTGTCTCAGGAACAGGACATGTTAAAATTCTTCTTCCATTTGTCTGTTCACATTATATTCCTGTCTGATAGTGTAACATTACACATGGTTCTCAAAAGGTCACACCAGCCTTTTTGCCCTGTACTTCCTGTAATTCTACCTGCTTCCATCTCAAGCAGCACTGAAGCATACATACCTCCTTTGCACCTAACCACATACTTCAGTGTGCCCAAAACATGCAAACATTTCCTTACCTGACGGTAAATAACTTTTCTCTCTTTATGTGGCATTGTACATACTGCACACAAAATGAAGACAAAAAGAACAACTGAGATGCAATGAAGAGAGAAAAAAATTCAGAATTAATTTTCTTATTGGTGGCCTAGTAAAATCTTTGTGCATTATAGAAAGCTGCAGGTGGGATTGTCCTGGGGCCAATATGTGGGCTGTCCTGATACTTCTGTGGCAAACACAAACACAGTCATTCCCCTGTTTTTACACTCAGACTGTGGCAAGGATTGTAGCAGCATGTCATAAAAAAAGAGTAAAATTTAAGTGTAGCAATTTGCCATAAGTAGTAATCACTATTGGCTACCTTTGTAAGAGGAAGAAAGACAGATTTATTCAAGCCTGTGGTTACAGTTGTATAGGAGGTTCTCAAATACATCTACAGATGTTTGCTACCCACTAGGAAAGCTGTTGCTATGAGTGGGATTGTTGAAATTAGGCTGCAAGAGGCATTTTGTGTAGAGATTACTGCTCTCGAACTTAGTGGAGTACCTGCTGAGTGGTTCTCAAAATGCCTTTCAATTGATATTACAATTGTAATGCAGGCACACTTTTAAAAGTATATGTGAAATAAAATTCTGTAAGTCAACAAGAACAAATGAATAATGCAGATGCAGATCAGAGACTCTGTTGAAGCAATACCTCTGACAATCTAGGTGGCATGAGAAAAGGCACAAATAGTAAGGTAGAAACCAATGATTTTATATTTGTTGAGGTTCAGCGTATGCGAGCCTGGAACTTGATCAGTCTGGGATGTGGCCAAGTAAAGTAGGGACAGGAATGATGAGGATCTCTGAAAAACAAAGAACTTTAATAATGAAGAAAACAACAGTGGGGCAGAACACATGCATTGTATAGGAGAAAGCCTCCAAGACCTGGAAAATATATAGGTTAGGTATGGAGTGGAGTTTGAGGGTAAGGGTCCAGCCATAAACTGGGATTAAGAGTATGTAAATTATTGCAGCAAACTGCAACCAATGAGGGGGAAAGAACTGGGGAACATTCTAGTAACATAAACATAGCATTTTCAGAGCCACACCTGTAAACCCTTTTTTCTCACCATAATTTAAACAGATGTTTCCCATCCTAACATTCTGTTTCCCATGGCCTGAGATTGAAGCTTGCTGAGTATGCAGGTGGAGCCACACTAAGGTTCAAACCACCCAGACACATTCCAATATATATTGGCTGCCAGGATAAGTAAGGAAAGGAAATCTTCATGTCCTTCCCTGACAATAATTTCCACCCTAGATTAAATTTTGTTCCTTTCTATTCTGGCTATTTAAATTATGATCCTCCATCAAGGTCACCTGACACAGCTGTAGATTTGCTGTGTGCCATAAGGTTCAAAGACAGGCAGTATACATCATAGAAGCATCTCATGCTCTGGTCTCAGTACAATTGTGGGTTGCAAATCAGAAAAAAAGCAGATGAGGAGGAGATCTATGACCCACAGCTTTTAGGAAACCTTGTTAAATAAAATTTGCAGGTACTGCTCTAATTTTTTAGAACATTTTTTCAAATATATGCTCCCTTTTTTCCAAATTAAATGTTCTCGCAAACATGATACTCTTACGCCAAATTCAGCTAACACATAATAGGGAAAAAAAATAAGATACAGTTTTATAATTAAAAAAAAAAAACTTAGGAGAAACAGTCCTTGGTGGTTTTTTTTGTTTTTTTATTTGTGTCAAAGTCTGAGGAGATGGATAGAAGTATATTGCCATAAGGGTGAATTATGTAAGTGTTTTTATACTTTAACTAGAAAAGAGGCTTCTACCAGCCTCACTGAGTCAAATATTTTCACTTTGACAGAGAGGACAAATTTTCAAAAATCAGGTAACAAGTCAACACCTGGGCCTACAAAACAGGCCCAGGGTTTTGCTTTGAGCTTCAGAAAATGCAAGATGCATTTTCAGTGAATGCAATAAGCCTGGGTTTTAGATCTTAGATGTAGACACCAATTGCTGAGTGTAAGCTTTCTTTTCTGAGTTTGGGATTTTTTGTCTTTATTTTGTTTGTTTATTTGTTGTTGTCTTTTGTTTGATTGATTAATTGATTGATTTGGGGATTTTTGTTTGTTTTATTTGTTTTGTTTGTTATGTTTTTGGGGTTTTTGGTTTGGTTTGATTTGGTTTGTTTTTGTTGTGGTTTGGCTGGGTTTTATTTATTTTTTTGTTATTTGTTTTTTAATTTGTTAACTTTTTCCTTTAGGATTCCCCACCTCTCTCTTTGTATTCTTCCTGTTATCCTGGTTTTGGCATTTCTCAGGCTCACTACTGCAAGAGGAATTTAGAATGCCAGAGAGAGTACAAGAGGGCTATCTGCAATTAAATTTCACTTTTAGTTGCTAATCAGCATTATATAAAACAGAAATATAGTTGCAGATTGCAGTGGACCTGAATTTTATCACTTGTATTTGTGATTTGGGAGTGCACCTAAGTCCCAAGCAGTACTGCAACCTAAGTATACAAGCCAGTAAATAAACCCAGGGCATGTCAGGAACATCCCTCAGGACTTTAAAAGCAAACTCACATCAGACACATCCAAAAAGGAAAAATAATGTTGGAGGGAACAGGGAAAGTATTCACAGTAGAAATGTTTTAATAACTTTGAGAAACACAGCGAAAGGTTTTTGACTTAGAGGAGGCAGATTTGAGGAGAAAATGACTCACATATGATGTATAATAGCATGAAGGGATACTTTGAAGTGAGCTGAATAGGAAAAGAGAAATCTGATTTTCCAGCTACTTTTTCCTAGGCGTGTTAACAGTCGGCATGAAGGAGAAGAGGAAAGGCCAACACAGAAATGGGGTTGTGTTAATTGCAGGGGTCTACACCAAGCAGGACAGCCAGATACTGTAGGTGACTTCTGGGAATTTGTGAAGATGTGGAGAAGGAGAAGCATGAGTACAGAAGAAAGGATCAAGCAGCAAACCATGGAAGAACAGAGGTATGGAAGAACATGGAATAAGGAACAGAGTAAGGTAGGAAAATGTGCCAAAGGTTGAGTAAGACAAGTGGCCAGGAGGAAAGAAAATCTTGCTTGGAATAGAGAGAAAGAGCAGGAGGATGGTGGGAACAGTGCTGTGAGAAAGAGAACAAGGAACTCTAACAGGCATGAGGTGAGGAGGCAGAAGATACAATAAAGAAGGCAAGAGATAGTGCAAGCCACTAGGAAGAAGAAGGAAGAGGCAAAGTTGAGAAAGCATGGTGGAACAGTGAAGTAGTGCCCAACAAGCACCGAATCACTTGGAGAAGAAGAAAATAGCACAGAGAGTAACCACTGAAAACAAGAGGTGAACTGCCTGCCAGAAGTATGCCTGGGCATACAGTTCTTGAGTGAGCCAGTGAGGTACTAAGTGTCAGGTCCATGAACAATTTAGAGTGGAAGAACTGCTGGCTGCTGTGCCTGTGGCTGACCCTGTGAGTCTGAAGTGGGCTATTGGCAAACCTCTCATCCATGCTCGTATAAACAAGGACGGAATGCATCTGTGTAAATACTTTAAAGGGAGAGGGCTAAACTGATCTGATTTTGATGTTAGGAATGGGTTATGTGTGGGCCAGGAGTCTGGCCTTATCAACACTCCGGGGAAAATCAGTGAAGGAGAATGCAGAACTGTCTTTTCACCTGATTCCCTGGAACCATAGAAGTTCCTAGTGTGTGGGGTAGGTAGGTTGGTAGCAGAGCACTATTCTACTATTCAAAATCCCTAGAAGATATCAGCATCCAGTTATGCTCTCTTTTAATCCTTTACCAAGTCTCTAAAGTTGAAAATGAAGAGCCCAAAGTGGATACCACATTTTCTGGTACAAAAGTGGTTTAGCTTTCAGTAGCAGTGTAATGTGAGGAACTGATCCAAAAGATTTGACTGAAGCAGTGGTTGTTTAGACATAGCCCTGACTTTTAACTAGCCTGCACACTATCTGCACTTATCAGCACAAGGCATCAAATCAGGGATTAGTTTATCTTAATCAGATTATTTATGGAGACTTGATTAGAAAGGGTGACTGAAAAATGCAAACATTAGATTTGAACTGTCATAACATCAACCTAATATACTTCTGAATTCTTCATTGGGACAGTTGGCAGATGATGCTTAAATTATTAAAAACATAATTTTCCACTTCACAGGCAAATCGGTTTTTACAGGAACCTTCCCATTTAATGTGATCAAATGAGTGCATTTGTTAAGAATTGCAGTTTACTGTAGTAGGGTGCTTATTGGTAACAAACAAAAACACAGGTGTCATTCTACAATTTACCCGAGATATTCTAGTTCCCAGGTTTTAATTTTTTTTTAAGAAAAAAAAATATATAGTACTTGTACTATAATTCTTGTAGTTTTTCTTTCAGTTGTTTCAGTGGTTATTGCCTGAGGTATATTACTTACACAGTACTACAAAAACACATGGGTGAAGGATGTGTAATTTCACCAAAACAGATATAGGCATAATGTTTTGCATCTCAAAATCCACATTTCTGTTTGCCTACCTCTGCTTAGTTACTTGATTTACCACACATATTTTTAATGCTTGCATGACTGTAGTATCTCGCCAGCCTACGAGTGGATGATACTCTACATTTCTTTGTCATTTTGGACCCAAAATAAATCAAGCCCTGTAACTATAGTGATGATCAGTGTTGGACAACATGCCAGATTGATTACAGCATGCATACAAGGATATTTCATACTGCTTTTCACAGCAAAAGCTAGTTCCAGCAGGAAATGTCCTGCCTCCCCTTCCAGGCACTCACCCCAAGAGCCCTGGATCCAGTCTGGATTTGCCATCAAGATGGGCTGCAAAGGGATATCATCCACTGGGTAAATTTTTCTGATAGTGACTCCTGAGTCCCAGTCTGCTGATGGATGCAAAGCACAGGCTGGTGTCACAATGCCATGTCAGGCACTTTTGGGATGTTCCACTGACATGGCATGCCAGGGCTTCATGCATCTCCCCTGTCACTGACCACTGAAGGACACCACATCCTTCCCAGCACAGCCCAGGACCTCGCTGTTTTGAAATTTTGGCTTCATCACTGGTGACAGAAAGCCTCACAGAATCTGGCAGCTGCTGGGTGACCTGAAGAAAACTGAATTTCAGCACCTTCCAAGTGAGAAGTGTTTTCATGCAGTATGATTCACCCATAGTGCTTTTTCAGCTGCCTGCTTGGAAATGGTAGATGAGAAATCAGTTAAGGCATGGGCTCTGAAAATGTTTCATAATCCAAAATTCCCACTCAGGTAATTTCTGTGAGGTTTTTTTTTCCAGTCAGGTATGCATGGGCCCAGAGCCTGTGATGCCAGAGATTTTCCTTTCAGCTTGAAGGTCAAGTTAGACTTGAGAGAGGAAAGCTGAGCAACCTCTGAGGCTTTCACACTTCTGGAGGATGAAAGATGTCTGAACAATGACTCTCAGCCTCTAACATTAACAGTTGATAGCCATGAGTTAATTTGAAAATTCTGATTTGTATCCATTCACTTTGCCTTTAACAAAATCAAAATCAAACCTATTTTGCTCCGTAAGGTAGTAGGATGGTGCATAAATAAATAACTAACTCATAGCAGCTGTGAAGTCAGTGCTTGCCAGAACTGTATATAGCAGTTCTCAGAGGCCACTGGGAAGTTTTAGAGGAAAAACAGTTTTAAAATAACAGTTTTAAGTACAATTTTTAATCAAACTAATAATTTACAGAGTAGCTGCATCTGTGGACTTGTTTAAGTAGAATAAATGTGGAATAAATGGACATGAAGCAAATATATAATAGAATTGATGAGAAATATACTCTTCTCCACACCATCCATCATCTAAACACTAAAGATTTGGGGAAGTGATTCACACATAGTCCTGATCCTTGAAATTTAATACTAATTCATTTCCACCCAATTCCTGATTTGTAACATGAAGAACTGTGAATCATGGGATTGTGAGCCTTGCTAAAACAAGAGAAACAACTGGCAACTGAGTATTGTGTGCTTAATCTTTTGAAGAAGTGAAAAGTGTGCAATACTAAATGCTTTAAATTCTCATTACAATTACCAGTTTAGGGCCTTTTTTTTAATGCTCATTGTTTAGCATTTCCCATTGTAACCCTACTGACACCCGAGGACTTTGTGCTTGGTATATCTGTCAGTTCTGAAAATCTGGCCTCAGTTATGGAAACTAAAAAGTTTTGAAAGTCTGTCCATTTTTTTCAGTTGTTAAATTTATCTCGTGATTGAGCATGGAGTAATAAAAGAGCCACATATTTCTTTAAAAATATAGGCAAGTCATAAGGAGACCACCAAGGTGATCAGAGGAAGGGAACACCTCTCCTGTGAGAAAAGGCTGATGGAACTGGAATTGTTCAGCCTGGAGAAGAGAAGGCTTCAGCCTTCCAGCACCTGAGGAGAACCTACAAAAAGGATGGAGAGTATTTACAAGTGCATGGAGTGACAGAACAAGGGGGGAATGGCTTCAAACTGAGAGTAGGTTTAGATCATATATGAGGAGGAAGCTCTTTGCTGTGAGGGTGGTGAGGAACTGGCATGGGTTGCCCAGAGATATTGCGGCTGCCCCATCTCTGGAGGTGCTCGGGTCTGGGTTGGAAGGGGCCCTGAGCAAACTGGTCTTGTGGAAGGTATTGCTGTTGATGGCAGGAGGGGTTGGAACTGGAAGATCTTTAAGATCCCTTTCAACCCAAACCATTCTATGAATTTATGATCACTCCACCCAGTTCCAGACCCTCATACTCGTTGTGTGAGGCACCAGATCTATCTGCTAACTGCTCGTCCTCAGCAGGAGCAGGAGCTCTATTTCTCAAGTGGGCAGTGACCTGCTTCCAGCCTTCAAATTCAACAGACCCTTGACTTACTGATTGAAATGGCAGAGTCCACAGGTGCCTCTGCTGCCCTCGGTGGGATGAGACACGTGAGCCTGCAGGGTCTCTGAGAAGATGCCACCACTGTCTCCCTCATCCTCCTCAGTGCTGCACAGCCTGTTCATGTCTTCATGTGGAAAACTGGTAAGAGACAATTTGATTTTAAGAAACATCATTTGATTTATTTGATGTTATTGAACATGGTTACAGAAAGAAGTGAATTTGATTTTCAAAAGTAACTGGTGAATCTGAGTTGTGGGTTCAAACCTCGCATCCCCCACTCTTGATAATTTTAAAGAGAGATTTTTAGACAGTGAAGACTTCTTAATGCATCTAAACTGATATGCAAAAAATGTAGTCAAATTTGAAAATCTCTACCCATTAATAAGGCAAGAAATGTACACAATGATCATGAAATGGCAAAATATTGAAATAATCTGGGCCACTTTCCTTAAAGAGTTAAACAATTCTAAATTGTACTAATTGTACTAATAATTTTAAAAAAATTACTACAATCCAGATGATATAGCCATTAAAATGTGATTGTAATGTAGGAATGTTATTGTGATATTCTGAAACCAAGAAATAAAATAGTTTTGAAAGATACAGGTCTCACAGTATATTAAATGAGTGACTAAGCTGGGGTCCTAGGCTGGTACATAAACCTACTGGAGTTCTTGGAAAGGACTAATAACAGGTAAATGACCTCACGTTTTATTTTTTTCTTGGTAGCATACAAATTAATTGAATACAAAAAATATTTTGATTCATTGGGTTAAATGATCCCATGAGTTATAATTATGCATTTCCTGATTATAATTGTACAGCTCCTCAGAGCAGCTGATGTTCTCTGATGGAGAGCAGAACTTACCTTTAGTTTCTGATTTCAAGTCCCAGTTTTAGAATAAGTGAAAGATCTATGTCTGAATTAATTATTGTATTAGTAATAAGACAACTATAGATTTGCTTTTCATTAGCAGTATAGAACTTTATTTATTCAGCATACTCTGTTATGTGTAATAGTCATTCCTTAGTGACTAATTACAGGGATGATTTGTGTGATATTTGAAATGCTGATCTCACTGTTCATCATTGCCATGAAATGTGGATGATTTCATGTGCAGTCTGTATGATGGTATTGAATGCTGTGTGATGTAAATATGTCACAGCCTGATATTTTCTGATCCTCTTCATGGCAGTCTTGAAATATTTGTATGTTGTTACTGTCATTGATCATCAGTGAATATTCCTCAGCTCTTTTTTTTAGTTCACTTATTTATATGTGTGATTTGTTTGCAGAGCTGAGGGAAGACATGATTTTTCCGTAAAAAGCTGCAATGATTGAAGTAAATTTGAGAAACAGGGAGTAAGAATTCAATTGGTGGATAGTTGTAATAGCCAGTGTACACATTGGAAAACCAAGTTTTCGTTTTTTGAGATCCAGATCTGTGGTTTCTTTCAGGATTTAATTTTGAAAGACAAAACTTCTGTCCAGACCTCATGGTGCTAGTATGGTGCTTTTTATCCTTTCTGGAGCCAAAAGAAATATTTAGTGTATCATGAAAGACTGTTGAAAACTACTTATTTTAGGACCCGTGTATCCTAATCTTGGTAAGTGACATCAAAACATGCCAGTAGACATCTACTGGGTGTGCTGCTGTTAGGTACACATGCTGTTATCAGCTTTCTCTTGGCTGGCCACAGTTTTCAATGAGAGGCTGGGGTATGTTGGGGGTGATTTGTGGATGCTTTCTACACTCAGCACAAGGGGACTGAGGTGGGAAGCATCCATGGGCCTTGATGGACCTCACTGGTAGTGAATTCAGCAGAGGCTTTTCTGAGTCAGATTTGCACAGCTGGACAAGATGCTCCCATCAAACTGCCTGCCTCAGACCTGAGGTGTCTCCAAGATTTACTCAGCACTGTGGTTAGACTGAGGTCACAAGGCTTGAATGTTTTGACTGAAGTCCTACTGGTGATTTATTTCAGAGATCTAAATCCTTTCATGGGTGTGAATAATAAGCTTGGATCTGTAACATGAAAGCTGAGAGAAGACTGCTATGTCTTTATGGGGACAAGGTTCTGATGCTCATTGTCAGATTCATGGCTTGTCAGTCCCTGATGGGAAGGGTTAAATATCAGCTTAGTGTTAACTCCCTGTTGTGTAGACTAAAATGTTGCATAGGAGCAGATCCTCCTCCCACCTCTTCCCCACCCATGAGGATGAATTTCACCCACGGGGATTGGGAGCTCACTGAGAAACAGCAATGGTATTACTCATTTTCTTGTGTGAGCTAAGACCAACATCTCTCCTGTGTTACACAAGGAAAGCAAGCTATTTCAAGTGAATCAGAGAATGAATTAAATGCCATGGGTATAAACAAAGTAAATAATCATGTAAAGAAAGGCAAACATTTTATACCTTCCAGACAACAAATACTGAGAAATTAGTGAGAGACTTGTCATCCACACTTAGTTTAAGCAGTAACATTTACTCACTAGCTTATACTAAATGAATACATGGTATTCATGAGTTATTGATCTTAGTATGGTATTGGGAATGAAAATTTAATTCTTATCAACACCAATCTTAAAATAAGAAAAGGCACTAGCCAAGCTAGATGGCTTCAGTGGTCTTTGAGCAAGTAATAACAGGAAAAGTGATAATGCAGAACCTAATTAAGCAAATATGAGAAAATATGTACAAGAACAAACACACATAATAAACACACTTCATGATTACTCATAAATATTCATAAATATGCTCTTTTTTAATTGCTATGTAAAACCAAACACCTAACCAGAGGGCTGAAGGTCAGACTACAACATGTGTCTCATTTTGTGAAAAACATGTGATAGAATGAAAGAGGAGAAACAGAGAAAGCTCTTGTACACACATCTTGTACAGTCTGTGTAAGACAGGATGTTTGCAAGATCCTTAGGGTTGGTCAGGAAGACAAGGCTTCATTATTCACTGTCTCAGACCAGTGGCATTTGGCATGTCTGGAGTATTCTGCCTGTGATCACACTTGTGAGCACGACCCAGCAGCTTCCCTTCATCTCTGTGGTGGTCTTCAAAACCCACTCTTTCTGTAGCTCATGGCCCTCAGCTAGTGAGCTTTGGGTGGAAAGGGCTAAAGCAAAAGAAAAGGTGGAGCTTTCCACACTTTGGTCTTCCTTGCTCGGTGGAATTGCAGCTTGGTTCCTCTGGCTTTATCTATGTCATGCTTTGTGAGTGGTGCCAGGAAAAACTGTGAGCAGCATTAAGATTGACTTCTCTTCCTAATCCACACCAGTGCTGTACTGACTGCCCACAGGTAGGCCACAGGGAGCCTGCCAGCTCTAAGGTGCATGCTAAGGTCTCCAGCAACCAGCCAAGGTTTTGGACATACCTGGGCATGTGGTGTGTTTCATAAAGTGGCCTCTGACTGTACTTTCTGTCTGTATGAGTTGAGCATTTGATCTTGAACCCTGCCTTGGGTTACCTCTTACATATGCAGGGTATAACTTTTGGGCCAGCAGGGGGATGATAAGGGCTATTGCCACAGAGCAGCAGAGGTCTGCACTTTGGACAGCTGCATTTTATACAAATGTATAAAAAAATAATCACATGTATAAATATTTTCATTTGAGACTAGCATATTCTTCATGAAAGATACTTAAAATCCTGTACCAATTTTTTCTATTCCATAAGTAATGTGATGAAAGAAATCAGAATTTAATACGAAAGGCCCACAAGATTTTTTTGCTTAAGATGATCTACAGATCTTTTGTGCTATGAAAAGACACTATTTTTACTTCTTTTTGTTTTTTTCCTTTTTTGTTATAGTGTTCTTAACACTTTATCTTGGCCCAGGATCAGTGTTTTTAGGACATGCAGATTTACATATTTATGGAACTTAAGTACTAAAGATGTACAATTTGTTCTTTAAAATTTGGCTCCCCTTGTAGGCTTCACTTATAAACCCAGATAAATAAAAGAACACATGCCTGGCTGAAATGCACAATCCTTGCAGTTCTGACTAATTGCTTCCTCATTGCAGTCCTCCTTCAACACTCCCCCACTATGGTTTTGTTTCAAGACTGTGAAGACATTTTTGCCTGCTTTCATGTTTGGCACAAGATTGAAGACAATTTCTAAATTAATTTGGTCACCACTCTAGGGGCCTAGAAGACCAATAGCTACCCAGCCTTTTGCATGATGTCAAGATAAGAACGTGGCCAGAATAAATTGTGTTCCCATTAAGCCCAATCTTTTATGTGGAACATTTTTGGTAAGTCAGTTGGAGAAAAAAAAAGAAGATTTTTGCATAGATTTTAAATAACACACTCAAACTACCCCAGCCAAGAATCTGGGGAGTAATTTGTTTAAGGCCAAATGGCAAGCTCATGCAGGTAGGCTAGCATGCTTACCAGAGGAGGAAAATGCTGAAGCAGCAGTTGCAGGCATTGCCAGCATTGTGTATTCCAGCACTGGCACTATTTTTGGAGACAGATGTATGGAAGCTATCAAACTTTTCCAAGAGATGTGAATCAGTCTTGTTAACTATCAGAGAACATAGTCAATTGCTTTCTTGTAGTTTTGATTTGTTGTAAGCTTATTGTTTTGATTTATTATAAGCTTTCTACTCTGAAGCTTAAAAATCTGAATCAGTAGCATGCTCAGGTTGCTTATGTGTTTTCCATGCAGTAATTAACACATATCCTATTCACATTTGAATATGCTTGTTCTAAAGTACTGCCTTCAAAAGGTAATGCTTTGGCCATGCCAAAAGAATTTTGCCTGGATGACAACTTCAGAAATGCACAGTCTATCCAATTTTGTCTGAAAGGTGACTTTTGAAACACAGAAGTCTAGGGAATTTATCAAGAAAAGGTTGAACTTTAACCTGTGTTTGTTTACATAAAGAGCACTTTCCTGGAATGTAGATACCTAGATGTTGTATATTAGCAGTAGAGCTATAAAGGCAAAGATTTGCAGGTTACACATATAGCAAAGCCACTGTGGCCTCCCACTCACCTGCCCCCGAGGGAAACAAGCTATTATTCAGAAAAAATGTTGTTTTTCCAGTAAGGTCTTTTGTCAGTACAGCTGTGTTGGGCTTCATATTCCTCTTAGCTTCACAGTCCTCTCAAACAAATTCCTTGTAGCGTAAACCTGGATGAGCACTGTGTTTTTATTTGTAATGCCTGCACTTGAGTCAATTTTATTGTGTCAGATTTCAGTGCATTAAGGAAACTTTGCTGTCTGACATCCAGGGGCTGCTCTGTCAGCCACCCTGGCACCGCCTGCTTGGGAGTGAAGCTGCTCTGCAGTGGAGGCCCAGGGAAGTGATGGATGCCCTGCTTGGCTCCCTGCACACCCCACACAGTCAGACCACTTTCCTTACTGCCTTGACTTCAGGTTTCCCACAGCAGAGTCTCAGACCTCTGGGTCCTAAAATAATGTGCAACAACAGAATAACAGCTCAAGCTGGTGCCAAGGAGGAGTAGGGGCCCCCAAAAAAGGACACCTTGGTTTTTATACTCTTGACAGTCAACACGGGGACCTCTGGGATCTCCCTGCTGAGTGCTCCTGCCAGAGGCATTTGTTATGCAAAATTTGGCAGTTCATGGACACTTGCCTCGGGCTCTGCCACCCAGACCTCAATCTTCACAGGGAGCTACCTGCACTAAATATATTCCTCAACATCTGAGATGTTCTTCCTCCTAGTTTCCTAGCAAATACTCAGCATGACCTTTTGGCTCAAACTGCCTGCTGAAATGTTTTATTCAAACTGATTTCTCTCCTTAGCCTCTTCATCTAGTCAATTACAAATTTTCTATCCTGCCACAGATAATATCATATTGTGAAGAGAACCTGCCTGAAATATTTTATTAATATAACATGACTCATAATTTGCTTGATATCACACTGGTTGCTATACAATTGCCTGCTAGAATGAATTCTTGTCTGTTTCCAATAGTCTGTCTCATCGCTTGCTAGCCATGGCACTTTGAACTTTGTCTGTGTGCTGAGGTCAGCACCATAGCATGGAAATCCATGGTGGGAGATGGAATAAAACCCTTTGATAAACTTCTGAAGAATGATTGGAGTGAGAAGTTTTTGCCAAGCACATCACACACAAGGCTCGTTTTCAGGTTCTGAACCAGCCCATTTTTTTGTCTCAAGCTGAAGATCCCCATGCAGCCTTTTAGAAGACTCCTCAACAGAACTTTGGTAAACACTGGCTTTCCTTGACAAGTTCTGGAAGCAGTTTGTAAGTCTAGGAATTGTTCCAAGTGCACAGTGTGGCCTTTTAAAGGTGAGGAGGAGGAGAAGTAGATGTAGATAGAAGTAGATGAAGAGCTCTGTATTAATTTGTTCCGCAGTATAAAGGTTCTGAGGACTGTCTAGTCAGCACAGGAGCTCAGATTTTCATTGCCTTGGTTCTGATTGCTAGCAGTGTTTCCTCTCTCCTGAGGAAGGCATTTGTATTGGCTCACTTGCAGGCCCAGCGTGGCTGTGCTGGTAGAGCAGGCCCTGGTCAAAATGGCACTTGGACCTCCCACTTTTTGTTCAGTGCTGACATCCTGGATACACATGTTGGTAGAACATGCCAGGCAACTTGCTGAGCAGCTGTGTGCAGCATGTTTTGGGTGGAGGTAGCCAAATCAGCTGTCTGCTCCTGGTTCTCCTGGCCTGAATTACGAGCTCTGCAATGCTTATGGTTATGCTTATGCTTAGCTGGTCTGCAAAAAAAATTTGTTTTGCCTAATCTGCTAAAAAAGCATGTGAACAGGCTTTGGTCAGGAGAGAGGCTGGTCCTGGAGGGTAGTGCAGACCTGAGGAAGTTTATCAGCAGATTTACTTGCTGTGCTTTCTGGCAGCATTTTGGTGAAGACAGGTATTACAAGGAAAAACTATGTGGAAAAGTCAGTTTAAACATGGTTGGAGGATATTTGTGTAGAAAATGCTAACATCATTTAAAAAAAAAAAAAAAAATTAAAAATGCATTTTGGCAGGCTCCTTGGAGATCATCTAGTCCAATCTCATACCCAAGCTGCATCAAGTCACTCAGAGCCTGATCTGGCTGACAAGATCTCCAAGGATGGAGTATCTTCTTGGGGCACCTATGCTGGTGCTTAACCTCTCCCACAGAAAACATTTTCTCCAGAAATCTAGTCAGAATTGTTTTTTCTGCAAGCTGGGACAGCTGGATCTTTTCTCCTCACTGCGCATCAGAGGAAACTCTGTCTTTATATTTCTTATAATCATTTCTATTTTAGTGATGAATATTCTCTGTACATGGCTACTCTAGTTCAGTCTAGCTGTTCCCAGGATGAGGGTTGGGAGTGAGGTATCCACAATTGCCCACAGTGGCTGTGGTTTTTCTGCAGCTTCTGCAATTGAATGGATGACAAAATCAGAGCTCAGAAGAATTCAACTTAGCTTGTGCTGTCTCTAGCTCATACAAGCTGATCTTAATTCAGCCTGTGACTCTGAATGGCACATATTGAATATTTCTATAAGTCAAATACAGTTCCATTGCTCCGGTAGCGTTGTCACCTCTTTGAAGAGACTGAATTATTATTTTAAGCTAATACTATGCTGTAGAAAATGATTGTGCACCTTTTTTCTATTTCCAGCTCCATTCTTCACTCTGGTGGAGCTCAGCAAGATCTCCATATTCGGGCAGGAATGGGGCAGGTCTAGGAACTGTCTGCTTTGTTCAGCATTTTCTTTGCAAAACCTACAGGAAGCCAAGGCAGTCTGCCTGCAAGGCATCTTATTACATACTGTGTTGTGTGGTTTCCCTATGGAAAATACATGGCTGGAATGAATGTCTTGTGTTGAACCACTAGCATGTGAAGAATTTGGGAATCTGTTTTTCTTACATAGCTCTGTATTCACTCTTCAGAAGAAAAGCAACAGAAAGGAAAGGCTATTTGTCATATCTGGACTTATCTCCTTGATTCACTATTTACTGAGGAAGGTTGTGACAGCCTTATGCTTTTCTAAAGGTTATTTTAGGCTGGCAGAAAGATGGAAGAAGAGGGAAAACAAGGCAAGAGAGGCAGGGAGTGAGTGGTCACACCAAGGGGAATTCACTGCTACATTCTAGTAGAAAGAAGCAGAGAGCAAAGCAAAGGATGACATAGTTTCATCCCATTTAATTGCATGGATTTTGTTAGCAGTGTAACCATCCCACGAAAACCTCCAGCAGTGAGAGATAAATAGTGATGCTGAGAAGAAATTTTGATATACATGACTCACTTTGCACTTTTATATGTGGTAGCTCCTAATGGTATTCCTGTCAGTGATCTCCAGTACCTGCTGCTTTTATTGGGGTTACAAGACTATATCTCAACACTGCAGCCTTTTCCAATATTCTAAGAGTTTTCAGTAATTTTTCATGAGAAAGGAATTGCTGTAGAATATGAATGTCAAAACGAAAACTTCCATGTAAATAGATCTTTTTTGTAATTTTTTTTTTTAATTTGTAAAAACATGAGATGCATCTCAGAAAAGCTGACAATTTCATTCCTTGATTATGTAATTGTTCATGGAGGTCACAAAGGATTGAAGGAAAAACACTGAAATAATTAATCTCCCAACTAAATTGATTTTATGATTCTGAAATTGAAATTAACATTTTGACTTGGTTTACACTCTAAATTCTTCTGTAAATCCTTAATTCTTTATCCCAGGAAGCTAAAAATGTCTGACAAGAGCATGACTGACATTTATAAACAACAAATAATATGGTTTAAAAATCCAGTCTCCAAGGAAAGTGCATATTTGAATTAGTAGGATATTAGAATGTTTTCCCAGTGGTTCCTGTGCTTTGGCCAGATATTTTCTTGGATGTTGGAAACCAGCAATTACAGATGGACTGAAACAGTCAAAGAGGGAACATCTGAAATGATTTTTTTTTCACACACTGCTCTTCTGTTTTAAATTAGTAAGACCTAGAACATCATGGTAACAGATGTTGGTATCTGAGGCTAAACATTTCAGAATGGAAATCTCTGTGTGTCTCCTGCTCTGCATACATAATATTAACAACATACAAACATATCTTGTCATTCCAAGGAAAGTTTTCATCTACATTGAATAGTTGGCTTAATTAGACAAAAGTTAGTAATCTTAAAAAGATTAACAATCTTTTTGTGCCTGACTGAAGTAAATACTAAGGGCCTATGAATATGTATGATAGTCAAAAGAAAAGTTCCTTATTGTTTTTGTTTTGCTATCCATAGAGGAACATGACTTGACCTGTGGACAAAAGCTTCTCATTTTTCCATGAAAACCTAGGTTTTACAAAATGTGGGCCACAATAACAGGATCGGGGGAAGTGAATGCTGGAAAATATACACATTAAAATAAGTAGATTTACTCTTGATGTCTATTGCAGACAGGAGAGCTTTCAAAGGTTGAAAGGGTATTGATTATTAGATTATTGGAGAAGATTACTTCTATTTCAACAACACAAAATATACTGCTTTTATAAATTAGCTGTCTTTTTCAATTTATCCTTAGCATTGCAAATAATCCCTTTATCCCACTGCCAAATCCAATATATTTTATGTAGGATCACATAAAAATACTTTGAATTTAAAAAAAAAAAAGCTTGTATTCCCCTCAGGTAAGGTCAGTTTAGTGCCTGGTGGTAGCATTTAATACTGATTGAAAATGGTAAATGTTTAAATTTATCATAAGATGAAACTTCCAATTAGCCAATTAGAAATTAACCAGAAGTGTTGATCAGACCCATTATACTAATTCCTCTGTTCTGAAAATTTAGAACACATCTTGCATTTTCCAAAGATGAAGAAGGAACCTGGAAAACACAACAGAGAAGCACACAATGATCCCTCCCTCCCTCCCTCCCATACATCCCATACATCCCATACATCCCATCCATCCATCCATCCATCCATCCATCCATCCATCCATCCATCCATCCATCCATCCATCCATCTTTTAAATACAGTACTTTTATCATCTACTTTGAAGAACACCAAAATGCAGCATATTTGAGAAGAATGGCTGTCTCAATAAAGAGGCTTAGGAGAGTGACCTCAAAAGCCTGTGTTTTGTCACCAGCCATTATTTCATTTGCACTCATGGCAGCATTAATCTGTGAGAACTGCCCAGGAGGAGTAAAGCACTTTTGAGGAGTCTCCATAGCTAGTGATAGTTTGCTGTTTTCAGCCCAGGTGTTGAGCTGGTGTGTTGAATCCTGAGGACTACTGGGAGCAAGAGGGTGAGCTGCACACTTTTTTTAAAATTAGAACAAGATGTTCATGTTTTATATGTCTGGACACAGAAGAAACAGGAAAATTTCTGTAAAAAATTCTGTAAAGAATTTTCTGTAGAATTTCTTCCATTAAGTAGCATTCATTCTTAGAAGTTTGTTTCTCTTTTTTTTGACATCTTGTCCATGTTTTATGCTCTTCTAATACTAGAAACACTGCACTGGAGACTAAGTCCCTCCATCTTTCTCCCTGTCCTCTCCAGCTGCACGTAAGTGTCTTTGAGTCATCCCAGTTGGACTCTGGCTGTATCATGCATCCTGTTGCCCTCTTCTCCACTCCTGTGAAGATCCCTTCAGACACATGCCCACATTTTTCATCCTGGCAGGCAGCCCACTCTCCCATTCTCTGAATGGCCCATAAAATTCTTCTAAAGGAGTCATGCAAACCCACCTCTTTTGCATTCATATGGAATTCCTATCCTGCATTTTTCTCCTGTCTGCCTATCATTCTATGATTTGACCTGATTTCATGTTTTTTCTCTCTATCATCCTTATGCCACCTTCTATTTTTGCTATTTCTTCTTCTCAACTCCCTTTTGGGAAGAGCTGTTTCATAGTACTTATTTTATGTTTTCTCTTAGTGCAGCCAAACCCTCCCTTGGAAATCTTTGCTCTAGGAGCTTTCTTCCTCCCTTACTTCTGTCCTCACATTCTTCCACATGCAACCCATCTAAACCAGGGTATTCTTCTACTTTTCTCTTTGAGGTACCTCTCAGTCTTGGGTTACCTACCTATTTTCTGCTCCAGCACAACGATGAATTGCTATCAAACTCTGTTATTCTCTACAGCTGCATGTAAGTCTGAGGTCTCATCATTTGTTGCCTTTGTCAGGCCAAACCTTCCCCAACAATTGTTTGTGCCAGGTAGCCCTCTGCAGAGACACTCCTCTGCCTTTGCACCTTCTCATTTATGTCATGCCAAGCCTTCAGTAATTTCCAGCTGCCTCTCTCTGTGTTTTATCACTGTCAACATTTTCCATTTCATTGGCCTTAAAAAAGAACAGTATCTCTCAACTTGTGTGTTATGGTCTTTGCTTTACTAGTGTGGTGGGTTGACCCTAAGATTGGATGCCAGGCACCCATCAAAGCCACTCTGTCACTCCCCTCCACAGCTGGACAGGGGAGAGAAAATATCATGAAAGGCTTATGAGTTGAGATAACAACAGGGAGAGATCACTCAAAGATTACCATCAGAGGCAAAACAGACCTGACTTGGGGAAATTAGTTGAATTTATTACCAACAAAAATCAAAGCAGGATAATAAGAAGTAAAGAAAAATTTAGAACAGCTTCCCGCCACCCTTGCCTCCTTTCTGGACTCTGCCTTCTCTCCTGGAGGCCCATGGAGACTGGGAATGGGGGTTATGGTTAGTTCATCACACTTTGTTCCTGGTGCAGCTCATGGAGAGGAGTTCATCCCCTCTCCAGTGTGGATTCCCTCTCAAAAGACATAGTTCCCCATGAACCTCTCCAGCATGAGTCCTTCCCATAGGCTACAGTGCTTCATGAACTGCTCCAGCACAGGGTGCAGTGCTTCAGGAACAGCCTGCTCCAGTTTGGGTTCCCCACAGCCACAAGTCCTTCCAGGAAACCTGCTCCAGTGTGGGCCCCTCTCTCCACAGGGCCTCAGGTCTTGCCAGAAGCTTCTTCCAGCACGGACCTCCCATGGCATCACAGCTTTCTTGGGCATCATCCTGCTCCAGTTGGGGTCCTGCACAGACTGCAGGGGGATCTCCATGGGCTGCAGGGGCTCAGGGGCTTCATCACATGCTGCACCATGGGCTGCAGGGAAATCTCAGCTCTAGCACCTGGGGCACCTCCTGCCCCTCCTTCTCCACTGGTCCAGGTGTCTGCAGAGCTGTTCTCACATTCTCACCCCTCTCTTCTCTGAGCACAGTTAACTCTTCCTCCTTCTTACCTTGGTTATCACAGAGGTGTTACTACCATTGCTGATGGGCTCAGCCTTGGCCAGTGGTGGATCTGTCCTGGAGCCAGCTGGCACTGGCTGTGCTGGCCATGCAGGGACCTTCTGGCAGCTTCTCACAGAAAGCACCCAATAACCCAGCACTACCAAAACATGGCCACACAAACCCAACTTCATAAAATGGAGGATGAATGTCACAGTTATGAAACTTACATTTCTTGCCTCCTGCATAACGAAAGTGGCTACATTCCTGCATTAAATGGGAAACTTGTTGGTGTTAACTATGGAAACTCAAGCTGTATCATTTGTTGGCAATCTTTGCAAAATTAAAAGCAAGTGTATGGGATTATATGGAAAAGTCAGTTACTAGCATCTGCTTCAATGCTGTATTGTAGGGGAACAAAAGGAGAAGGATGGATTCAGAAAGATCCAGAGGTAGTAGTACTGATTAATGCAACTCCCCTGCTAGGGAAATGTTCCTCTACTCAGGAAATTGCCACTGGAATTAGAAAGACTTTTTGAGAAACAGCAGGTTTTGTCATCAGCAATATCTAAATGCTGTCAAATGCAAACACATGTAACCATCAAAGCATCAAGAAGAGAATGAGCAGGAAAGTCTACAGTTTTCAGGAAGTTCCAGTTTCTGCCCTTTAACTACCAAAAAAGAAGTCCATATATTTGGGGATGCTCATCGATACTCAGAATCTGACAGCCAGTCATAGCTCCCAGTGACAGAACATTACTTTGTCCTCATTGAATCTGGATGAAAGAGATTGTGTACTAGGCCAGACAGAAATTGGTGATCCAGAAATAATGTCTGGTTTGATGAAAGCCAAAGGCCCAGATTTTCACACAGTCACTGTGATTTGAAAGCAACTTCAAAATGATAATTCCAGTTATCAGTTCTCATAATTCTGGTTCTGAATTTTACACCAGATAATCCAAAATAACCACCCTTAGAAAGCAGGTAAAGTAGCTATTTTTTCCTGTTAAGTATTAGAGGTCAGCTGCATGATTTGTTTCAATTGATCAGTTCCACAGCTGCTTAAGAGTAGCAGCATTGGAGCAGGACAATGGTCACAGCACCATTGAGGGTGTCCTGCACAGGGCCAGGATTTGGACTCAATGATGCTGGAAGGTCCCTTTAAACTCAGCTTTTTCTATGATCCCATAATTCAATGAACTGTTAAACTGCATTCCAGCTTTCAAGCAACAGAAATTTTTGCACTCTTTTTATTGAAAGCCATGCAGATTATGGTTTCAAAATTCTCCCCTTTCAGTTCTATTGCAGTTAGAAATGTGGCTCTCTTTGGAGGAAGTGAAGAATTTGCAATTTTATAACTGAATCTGAAAATTATTTTCAATCTCTGTTTTGCCTGTTTTCTTCTTGTCTTGCTGAGCAGCCTGCTCCTGCTGCAAGGAGCTCCCTTGTGTCAGCTGTGTCTTTGACCTTACAGCACAGGTTACCCATGCCAACTAGGAATTCTTCTGTGGATGGCACTTTGTCTGGCTATTCAAGCTGTAAATTAATTTTGCTTCTTGAATCATCACTAAAGCACCTCACAAAGATTCCTGCACTGATGAGAGAGGGGGTGTACATTTGTTAGTGAGTAAGCAGAATGATAAAGTCTCTGAGGCATTCATGCTGCTCATGGGAAGGAGAAGCAGTGTTGCAGGATGAGGTGTTGACCTTGGTGATTTGACATAATTTTCAGATCACATTCCTAGCAAATCATATGCTTTCTCCTTTCCTCCCTTTTCTACATTTCCATCCCCTTTGTTCAGGGAAGAAAATCAGACATTTCCTGGATTGCTATGCAAGGATTTTCATGTTTATTTTTTTCTCTTCTTTCAGCTTTTGCCCTTGGCATACAATTTTGAGTGGAATTTAGTGGCGAGAGAGCTGCTGTGGAGCCAGGTGCTAATTGGCAGGGGCATTGATGACAGGGCTAGGTCTTTCAGTGAGATTTCTGGTTTGTTCACCCACAGAATGATACAGAAATTCTCTTTGATTCATGGATGGTACACTTGGAGAAGTCATATTCAGTCATCTGGTTCATCCATCTCAGAGCACAGGCTAATTCAGCAGGACATATGTTTCTAATATTTTGTCCAACCTGTTTTTATAGGCTGGGTGATGAATCATGGGGTTTACAGCATTCCCAAAGGACCAGTATTCTATGTCTAAGCAAATTTCAATGCTGGGAAGATTTTTTTTCTGTAATAGATTTTAAAATTGGTTATTTTTTTTTTTTTTTACACTCACTTATCTTGTCTAAACACTTCCTCTCATTTTTCATATTTGAGTTCTTCATCTATATCTTTGCTCCTATCAGATCATGGCATTTTAAACAGGGCAAGTTGTTGAAGCCTATCTTTATTTTTGCCTGGAAAGTTGCCTTATAAAACCCTCTGTACATTAATGTGTAATTTAACCTTCAGACTTAAATATTTTGGAAAGTTCAGCTGTATCTGGAGACTGTATGAGGCAAAAATACCCATTCTCCCTTCCTTGTTAATATAAGCAATATAGTCATTCAGTTGAAGCTCTGCACGCCCATGTTTTGAAGCAGGGTTGGGAGATTTGGTAGGAATGGTGGCTGCTTACAACCAAAATTAGTCTCTTGACATCACTGAAAAACATATTTCAGATAAATGATGAGCTCAAAAAAAGAAGTCATCTCTCAGGAGTGTGGTGGGAACTTGTCAGAGCCTGGCTGCTGTCTTTTGTGCTCTGTCCAGCTGTGGCTGCTGTGGGATGGGGGGATTGTGACTGTGCCAGCTCTCTGCCCTGGTGCTGGGCTGAGAAGCCCCCAAAAGGCAGAGCCCCACCTTCCCTGAGGACATGGGGCACCCTTCCTGGTGCTGGCACAAAGCTGACACCAGGGAAGCGGGAGAGGAAAGAAGTATAAAAATAGGGCCAAAAAGAGAAAGAAAGGTATGTCCAAACCGGGGAGAAGAGGTGAGAGCAGTCCAGGAAAACAGTAGAACACTAGGCATAGGAAGGAGTACAAGACTCCCTGTCTGACGCTGCTCTTGGCCACACCAGAGCTCCAGGCTAGCTCTACGGTGCCACTCCGGCACGGGCAGTCACCAGGAATGGGGAACTGCAGGGGAAAGGCGATCCCACTGCAGAACCTTCAGAGCACCAAATCCTGCCAGGCTCTGCCAAATCAGGTGTCGTGGGTGATGGCAAAAGGAAAGAGGAGACTCACTCGGCTGTACTTCCCAGGAACAGGTTTATTCAGGAGAGGGGATGAGCACAAGGCTCTGGGCTGGGAGAATTCAGGACTGAAGAAAGCTCCAAGCACCTCTGTGCACTGGGTTTTATCTCAGGGGCGGGCACGGTCCAGGGTCCAATGGGAGCTCACAGAGGGAGGGGTAAGGGGAGGAGGTTACAATGTCAGGGACCAATGGGGATACAAAGAAGGCAGGAACATAACATAACAACCAATAACGAGTCTCGGAAGGGATGATATACATGGAAGGAGCTGGAAGGAGAGGTGGGGTTTACAATGATGGATGGGGAGATGGGGCGGAGTAAAGGTGATTGATGGGGAACATTCAAGAAAACTGGGAGGGGTTTACATGACAACTGGAACCAACCAAAGCAGTAAATGAGGGGAAACCAGGAACATACCAAACAGACAAAACACCAAGAATTTTCGCAGAACTGAATAAACATACAACCACATGTGTGGTCCCTGCAGGGTGTATGATAAGGAGTAGAAAGGCATGTATTTCTGTATCCTATGGATATAAGCACGTGGCTTTTCAGTCCTACTTTTACAGATCTTTTTTTGCCTCACTGGACCCTAAAGCAGCTCAATTCCCCTTTGTCACCTCCTGTTCCGTTCTCTCCTGAACACCTTCCTACCCACAGACAGCTCCCTGTCTTACCCGTCTCCTAGATGCACATCTTCTCAGTTTGCCCTCCACTTTCTTTCCACAGCAGCCAATAGTATATGTTAACAAATTTAGTTCTGTGTTCTTTTATTAGGAACTATGAAGTATAGTGAGATATTCAGGATGACTGATTTGTATATAGTAATAGGAATCATGTCTGCTGTCATTTCACTAACTGTGAACGCAGCGTAAGGAATC
Organism: Parus major; assembly: GCF_001522545.3. Taxonomy (NCBI): domain Eukaryota; kingdom Metazoa; phylum Chordata; class Aves; order Passeriformes; family Paridae; genus Parus; species Parus major. Next base: position 68,557,627 of record NC_031799.1, on the reverse strand, counting down.
TGTCAACAAAAAATACCATCTAACCCTTCTTGTATTAATGGCCATTTCAGTATTATATTTAATAGCAATTCTAGTTTTTGATAAAAATCAAGATTTTATCAAACTGCATAAACAAATATTCTCTTGACCTAGGTGAAATGAAGGAAATATAAACATTACTTTATGCTTTAAGAGAGAAAGCTAGTTTTGCCTCCAGGGATTTTCTTTCAGTAAGAGGCTAAAAGGCTGCCAGCTATTATGGACAAAGTTGTGAATTACAATATTGGAGTAACTTTCACTGCACTGAACCTTCCTAGGCCAGTCATAAAGCAATATGAATTTGCATTTATTAGGCTCCTTGCTGTCAGTATCAAAGCTGCTCTTTAAGATCATGGCTTAAGAGCTGAGTTCACTGGAAAATAATCATCTATGGTGTCATAAAGAAAGCATTTATTACTGAACTAGGGATGTTTATGCTACTCCAGTAGAGATGGCAGGTAGGGAAGCGTACTTGGTGCTTTTGGAACTCTTAATGGTTTATCATTTAATTCCTAATGTATGAAATTATTCTACTGTTTGATTTCTTTCTAATACTTGTATTCTTTGATTCCTTTGCATGCAGTCATTTCAAGGAACAAATATTGCTAACATCACAATGGAAAGTAAAGCTAAACCAGTTACTCCTGGTTACCCACTTACCAAATCCAGACTATTGTATCTTATTTAGTGTGATTTGCTTTGGTTTCTGAATGCAAACTGGATTTGTTGTCTTGTTCGTGAATGAACACCTCTTCTTTGCAGAAAATATTGTATTTAACCAGACGTGTCTCAGGATTTAAAGGGCCAGGATTTATTTTGACCTATCACTTACTAGCTATTTGTGATTGTGTCAAATATAAGGTTACAAAAAGAAGTTCTACATAGTGATCTGGTGTTAAAGAGTAACTTAAATTCTTTAAAATACTGGAAAGAATTCTGTTTAAGATCTACTCATAGTAAGATAATATTAAGAAAATTGTTATTGACAAAGCAATAGGTTTCTTTTTAGAGTTTGTTGGAAAAGAATATATTTTTATATTGAACTTTCAAAACCACATTTGCCAAATATTTGGTTATACTGCCAGGTGTCTTTGTGAATTTATTTTGTTATTGTGCTAGATTTATGTAGCTACCCTTATATCAGTGTTGAAATTTTTAAAAAATTACAAAAATGTGACTAATTAATTTTTTATACTTATGAGAACAAAATAAACTTGTTTTTTGCTGAAATTACAAAGAGAAAAACTCCTTTCACCTCTATTTACCCTTGAAGGAGGTATTGCAGGTAATTATCACATACACACCAACACACATTTACCCATTTGTTTACTGAAGCAATTCAATTGTATGTATGAGGAAAAAATAGATTTCTAGCCAGAATTTAGAATGGCAATTCTTTCCTCCTCATGTAGCCCAGCAATCTCTGTAGTGCAGGAATGCCAGCCCTCCTTGTTTTGAGTCCTTACTGTGGGAAGGGTTCTGAAAGCTGTGTGCTGAGGAATGAAGTGGACACAGTGCATGAGTGAATTACTCATTACCAAGGGCACAAAAATTCCCATGGAAGACTGTAGCATCTTGAGGTAAACTGCACTTCACCTTGCACAGAGTAATGACATAAAAGACTCCATCTAATGCTAATTGCACAGGTTGAGTCACTGCAACTGCACCATCCTACCCACCTGTATTCCCTCCCTGTTCTTCCTGCTTGTGACTTGTTTGAAGTATATAACAAGTACCTCTGGGCAAGACTGTCTGCTCTGGCTATTTCATTAACTAAAGCAATATGATTCAGTCTTCATCTGGGAGGCTGGTAAGCACTGTGATGCTACTGGTAAACTAAAAAGAGAGCACTAATTACAAAGGAGGGATTTTCCATGTAAGAAATCTGTCAAAAGAATATGCCACTGCCAACATGACTGCATAAGACTTCAGAACATGCGGTCTGGTTTGGGAGCTGGTAAAGTAATTAACAGCTCCATTGGAAAGTATGATTTGGCTAAGGGACTGGTCAGGGATTAATAGACACCTGCAAATATCTCTGGTGATTTGTATATGCCTTTATAGATTGTATTTTCTATCCTCTAAAACATTAGGACAAGTCCAGATGAACTTATTTTATCACTACATCTTTCTTCTTGAGCAGGAGGGAGAAACCAGCAGGAAAAGCACTTGTGCAATTTAAGGGTTAAGCAGGAATTCCGTCATGCCTTTTCAGCTCTGGTGGTCTCTCATTCCTTTGGAAAGACAGCACAGCCTTGGGCTGGCTGCAGTGAACAAGTCTCTAAATCTGGATTTCCAGAGTTCAGCTTAAGAGAGATACATCAGGTTAGATGTCACCTGTCAGAGGGAATAGGCAGGTCAGTCTAGAAGCCAAGACTGGAGAGAGGAACATAGAAGGCCATTATAAAACACTCTCAGAAGAGGCAAGAGTGGTTGGATAAGGAACTGGTCAGACTAAGGAAGGTTGAGGGCTGCTTCTGAGCCTTAGGTTTGGGACCAGAAGGGCCGCTTGATGGATATTCTTGGTGGGAGGAACAGATGGAACAGTAAGGTGACTGTTCAGTTCCTTTGCTCATCCAGAACTTGTAATGAACATTTAAAGGTGATTCTTCAGTCTGAAACTCTTGCAAAGGTTAAGATGACTGTGGTGCAGCTGGAGAAAGTTGTTGGTAGCCACATTCAAAACCGCACTCCTATACGTCCTCCTCGTTGGTCTCTTTCTTGTTCTCCTCCTCTAAGAATTTGCCTCTTTACAGATACACAGGAGCCCCAGATTTTCATAGCAGAGGAGCTCGATGCCCAGCTCATACCTACTCATGCATAGCTCTGGTTTAGATTTTTGAATGAACCAGTATGCCTAAACCTCTTGAGATCGTGGTCCCAGAGATACCTGAAAACAATTTCTGCACAGATCACTGCCCAAAGTTCTTTACCACAGATGGCCACACACATAAGAACTGTCCTGTTTCTAACCAGAGCCAACCAGAAATTCAGTACTGAGAGACATGGACACTTCTTGACTGAGATACTGCATGCACTGATGAGAAATTGGCCACTATGCATGGAAAGACTGCGTAAGAACATTAATTTTGATTCTTATGTCTCTAACAGCAAAGGAAGAATGGATAGGGAAGACATTCAATGTCATGAGTAATGGACCTCTGGACACAGGAGGAACTCCATCCTAGCAGGCTGTTAGGCTGTTTTGTTTGTTTACTTAAAAGTCCTGCATTATTTGCAAAATGCTTGTCAGCTTTTGATCTCAAAAAAAATGTGGTGTTTAACAAATTGGCTAATTTGTAATCAAAATATGGATAAACCAAACCACCTAATCACTGACTAATAAGTAAAGAAGTAGTATTTTTTTAGTCGTTGTTACCTCAGGTTTCCTGACATATTCTCCAGCTGCTACTTCAAGAATTTTCTTGTGTTATTACCATACTGCATATTTTAAAAAGTCATCATGCAAAAGCTGGCTGATTAAAAGCAAGTTACTCATCCAACTCATTACAGCTTTCATGAGTATCTATCTCATAGCAGCCGGAAGAGTTATTTTGCTATAGCGGCATTTTCATTAAATCTTCTATTTTAATTTCTGTTTATCAAGCCTCATTTCTCCAAGGATCAGTTGTCTTACAAATGTATCTAATATTCTTTTGATTTTGCCAACCAACTTCTTTGAGGGAGGAGATGTAGTATGAAAACTCTATTAATGACCATCAACTTGTCCCTTTAAAATTCATATTTAATTTCTGAGTGTTCACTGCATAGATTTGCATTCTTACTGATTAAAAAACCATCCCTTTTGTAGTTGATTTGCCAGAGCAATTAATTCTCTCTAACACATTGCTATTTGACTTGTGTTTTGCTATTTGACTTTCATTCTTTTCCACCTATCTATGATTATGAAAACCTCTCATGGTTCTGAAAGAAAAAATATTGCAATGTTTTTTTGAAAGTAAATGTTCAAAGCTTACATGCTTTTTCTATGGGATTAAATAGAGCCCACAGATCTCTGTGCCATCCCTGACATGTGGATTGTGGAAGATTCAATCCATTTTGGGGACTTCAGAAGACTTCTGAAATCTCAGTTACAACTTCTCTTTTCTATAAGTATTCACTATCTGTGGAGTGGGTGAACAGAAAATTTTCTTTTGACAGCTCCAGAATAAGTTTCTAGTATGAGTAAAGGGAGTTCTTTTTTGGAAAATTAAACCCATATTGTCAGCCTTGTGTTTTGAGCAAAAATGCAATAATCCTTCCAGAGAAAGATGGCACAGTGCTGTCAAAATGGTACTAAAGTTTGACATATGTAGTGTGTTCATGGTCAGCATTATCAAGATTGGAGACAGTAGAAGTAATCACAGCAAATTAAAATAATACCATTTAGTTTGTTCTATAAGTCTTTGATCAACACACAAGAGGCTTATCTGCAAGCAAATCTAGTCTTATTTTAGCATAGCACTGGGATGAACTGTTTGAAGTGAGTGGGGGTTACATTGTCAGTAACACTGTTCACCTTCCTTTTTTAACTTTTCCAAATAAGATTTTTTTTCCATAAACCTAAATCGATTTTAGAATCTGTGGTGGAATAGTTTCAGCTGCAAAATAGCACTGTGTATCACTGATACAATCAGATAACTGCAATCCAGAGGTTAAATATTCATCTCCAAGAAGCAGGCCTAGACAGAACAAACATCCTGATAGCAACAGGGGAACTATTTTCACTCCCAAATACTTTCCTTTACAGATTATTAAGAAAAGCAGTTGTCATCTAGTGTTCATGTGGAAACTAGAAATCCATTGTCATGAAGAGGATTTATCTTTTCTCTTAAAATAACACTGGATACAAGTGCTCCAGTTTTCAGTTTTGTAAGCAAGATAAGAGGCTAAGAAGAGCAGTCTGGCACTACTGCAGAGCTGCTTACATTTTGGGTTGCCAGCATCCAGATTACAAACAAGACAAAGACAGAAACAGTTATAAACATCCCTTATAGATAATTTTGCCATTTTGATTTAAAAAAAAAGAAAAAAAGAAAGGGACTGTGTTTGTTCTTTGTCTGTAAGTGCCTCCCTTACAATGGCAAACCTTTTCATCAGTCCTTTTTCAGTTACAACAAACTGTGGGACACAGTGTAAGTGCTAGAATGGCACTCAAAGTGGGGGAAACCACGAACAGCCATGCAAAACTGGCTAATTCCTTCCAGCTGTGAAAGCTGAGTCCTCTGCCACTCAGTCTTCTCTGTCACAGAAACCATGGTCACTATCTTTGTGCCAGGAGATTCTCTATATGACTGAGAGATTCATAAAGGAATATGTGGCCCTAGCAAGGGTAAACCAGTCCTTTCAACTCAGTCCAGAGAAAGGCACTGGTGTCAGAAGGTACTTTTGAACTTGTGGCACCAGTAATTTCTCACATTATCAGTCATATGTACCCTCTGGTTACTTGACAAAAAGAAAACAAGGCCCAGCTTCTATTCACTCAGAGGCAGACTTGTTATCACAAGATGTGTTTGTCATCTCTAGGGCACTCATTGACCATGGCTGTGAGCCCAGACCACAGTGAATTGCAGGCATATTCCAATAGACATAATGCAACAAATGCAAAACTGGTGAAAGAGACAAGCCAGTTAGACATAATTTCCAGTAAAAAAATGTTTTTTTTCAGCAAAAATCACTATTATTATTTTAACACTGACTGGTTATTTTGTTTTCTGATGGTTATCTTCTACTCACTTCCCTTTGAAAACAAGATTTCTGTATAGTAGTGTTTCTACCTGTTTCATAGGATTAGTAATCAGAAGTAGACCTTGATAAAGAGGTTTTAAAACTGCAATATGTTTAATCAATAAAACAGGAGTAGACTTAAAAGAGACAAAGGCAGAACTTCCCTAGCAGCTGAACAGGTACTAGATAATCTAATTCTGAAGCAAAAATTGCTCAGGTTTTCTCATACAGATCAATGATAAAGTATTTATTTACCTTTTCCTCAAAACAACTTTTCAGGTTCATAACCAGAACAGATAAGCACAGACTATATGCTTAGCATGGAGTTAAATAGTGAAGCTAGTCCTTAATCAGCCCAAGAAAAACAGGAGAGAGACTGAGACAGAAACTCTTATGGTAATTTACATTTTTAATACTTCAGAAATATCACTGTCAATCTGTTATTACATAGTGCAAAATAATAAACACTTTGTTAGTCACTAAAATGAATGAAACCCTTTCAGATCAGGTATGCCACAGAATGCAACTACTTTAGTTGGACTTGGTTAGATTAAATTTTTAAAGAATTTCCTAGTCTCTTCTGCAAAAACTTCTAAGACTTCTTTCTGGTTTTTCCTTTTTTTCATTGTTGCTGTTGGATTTTTTGTGTGCATTTGCATGAAGTTAACATATGTCTGTATAAAATTTAATAATTACTGCCCATAGAGGGAACAAGGAATCCTATATTCAAAGCTGGGACTGTTTTTCTTCAGTGAAACAAACTTACCAAGTATCAGACTAAATTAATCATACCTCAGTTCACTCTTTCTTGCTATTATATTTGAACATGCAACTCATGAAAACAGTATTTAGATAATGAAGTTCCAGTGTGAAGGAAAAGTGGATGCTTTTCTCTATTCTGATGTTTCCAAGTGGATCCCCAAATGCAGATAACCTGCTGCTCAGAAGAAAGTAATACTCCCTGCCCCAGAACAACAGAATAAAATTATTCTGTCTGAAGATTGTATCCTAAACCTCTCCCATTCACAAATTCCTCATCATCTTTTTACAGTGGCACTGGGACCATTTTGTCTGAAATGCATTTTGGCTTTGACTTGGAGCTGGTTCTGGATTTAAATCTAGCAGATCAATCCACAGAGTGCCATGTCTAGGGATATGCTGTGCTTACATGGGAATTGCTGTTTCAGAGCCTGCTACAGGCATATGCAGGAAAAGGGAAAGTTTGTGTGGGGAAGTTGAAACCTCAGAGCCTTGCTAGACTGTCTGAAGTGCAGCAGTGATGCTGAAGCCTCTGTGATAAACCCTAGCCCATCCTCTGTGAGACAAAGCAATCAGACAGTGCTTGGCTCTCCCACCCCCACTCTGTGTCTGGGACACAGCCCTGCTTTGCCCCACACTGAGTTGGAAAAATTCGGTATTATCTTCCATATTGAGAGGTTTTATGATGGCTTTGTTTTTATGTAAGTCAGAATTCGTGTACAAGAGCATAGGAGATATAGGAGGATCTATCTGCTCTCTCTTGACGAAGCTGGGGTAGAATGAAGTACTAAATATCTTTATCTGTCTTTAGGTGGCATCACTTCCACCTGCAGAAAACCTCAAGGTCTCTGAGTTACAGAAGAAGAGCGACAATAAGTATATTTAGTTATTAAGTAATAGCTCTCAAATTACTTTAGAAGTAGAAAAAAATGCGAGAATGAAAAAAAAAAACAACAAAAGAAGATAAAATCATTATTAAAAAGCCCTTTGTTTGGAACGGTAGTATTCCAGAAAGAAAGTGTTTCTTCTTGCTGTCTCTTGTGATTTTAAACATTAGTCTTGCATCATATTTTTCTTGTGGAGCAAGTTGCTGAAGTCAGTGCAACACTTTTTTTTCATAAGGCATTTTTTAAGGAAGTAGGTGTAGAAGGTGCATGAATGAAGTGTGTATGTGAGGTTTAGGAATTGTCAGCTAATACCTTTACAGCCTGAAAAGAAAAATAATTCTGCAGAATAGGATTTTATGTTCTCAGGGAATCCAAGTCTTCCGATTACAAGTCAAAACTGAGATAAAGCATTTATTTTTTATTTTTTCAAGATAAAGCTTTGCCATCTGTATTTAGGGAACCACTTAGAAAGTGTCAGCTAGAGGGAGTAATGGAAAACACTTTTCCTTGGAGTTCTTTTTACTGAAGTATGCTCCAAAGACATCTTAACTTCCTAGACTTCCTGTGAAAATTTTATTCACACAGGAAATGCAACCACATGCCAAATTACTTTTACCAGTGAAAGATCTATATAGAGGAATTTCATTTCAGTTTGTATTTCCTTATTCCTTCTGTGAGATATTTAGTGAGTACTTCTGGGGCACAGTCATCCTTGGGGGTATTCCCAACTGATGTCAATGTAATGACACCCTAAGTGCTACTGTTTTTCTGTTTCAGGGCATTTCTTCATCTAACAGCAAAAGCCACAGGAATTTATTTCACAGTCATGGACTGTGAAAACTGTGAAACATCAGGATTTTGTCTTGTAATCGAAGCATCACAGTAACTGTGATCTGAAGTGATATGTCCTTTTTTGTTTAAAAAACAATTTGGGTAGATTGCTGTAGTCATAAGCAGAGACTAAAAAGGATTACAGTTAATCTCAGTACAATGTTATCAAAGCTTGCAAAAACTCCCAGCTTCTAAAGGACATCCTTCTGTGAAGTTTATGTTAAGTGGTGGTCTCTGTGTTTGTGCTGTCTGCTGGTTTTCAGCAAGATGCCACTTTGTTTTCCACTGTGCAGCTTGAATAACATGAGTCACAGTGGAAAAGATTAAATTAGTTGATTTACTTCTTTATGCACTACTTGTCATGCCTTACTTTAAAACATACAACATGCATCAATAAACAACGTGCCCCTATGTCTTTCAAAGTGCAGTGTGTGCACTTTGCATGTGTTTCAGTTCAGAGACATTTTCTTTTCACATTAGCAGGTACTTAAAAAATTAAAAAAGTATTCTATTCTCTTATTGAACCAGATGTTGCTATAACTTCTTATGGCTTCATGAACAAGGATTCAGAATTTCACCATAAAGGCTCTAATTATTCCATCTGCACTTACACTTACATAACCTTCATTTGTAATTAAAATCTATTTCTGTCTTAATTGTGGACTTGATTTTCTTAACCAGTGATACCAATGCAAATGCCATTTTCTGCACTCATAGCCACATGGTGCTAAAGCTATACATACATACATGACTAAGCACTCATAACCACAGATCAGAAGAAACTTGGTATGATATTTTTTCTTCTTATAACTTCAAGACAACCTTATGAAAATCTTTCTGTGAGTCCTTTTCCTATATTCTGATAATATATCTGAAATTGCTGGCTTCTAAATTTCATTGAACACCATACTAATGGGGCTTTGATGAAAGTTCAGAAAAAAACCAATTCATGGTGAGAAGAAATGTATACCTCATAATTCAAGTGATATGTTTTTTATCCCCTTAAAGACGTAAAGTCTAATTTTGAAAACAACTGTTTAGATTGTAGATTAATCAGTTAATCAGACTCATCCAAAAGTTTAATCATCTCAGTTCATCCACTCCTGACAAGATCATATTTAGGATGGCTAACACCTAAACATGGAATATGTCACTTTGACAGTGCACTTCTGTTTCCTTGGTGACAGAGTTGACTAAAGAAGGGCTTAATGTCATGAATTACCTTGATAGCCTGTCAAGTGTCTCATGGTAATTGTAATAATTCATGTGATGTAGAGCTGGGACAAGAGGTCTTCTGAAAGAACACAGGACTGTCAAACCTTCCTGATGTTGTGCACAACTGCACAGCCATAGATGGTTCTTCAACTTGTCCTTTGGCCTATGGCAAAGTTTGACATTGCATTTTCTCCTTTTATATTTGTGAGGATTATTTGTGCAGAGGCAGCTGGTACATTGAACACTGAAAGCAAGAACATTGCTTTCCAAAATTCCCCTGATTATTTTATAATAACTGTGGTAGTTCAATCAGTCTGTATGTCAGCACAGGCATTTAGAATGAAAAAAGGATCAGAAAAGTAGCAAACTTTCTTGAATAGCCTTTGTAGGACAATATATGGACACAGTGGGAATGGAAACCCTTATCTTTTTTTTACATAGTTGTGCCACCCTGCTTTTGGTCACTCTGGCATGTAGTAAGTAAATACATTGATCTTATAGAAGAAAAGCACTGTCCTTCAGCCTACAAGTTCAAGTCTAGCAGCCAGCCTGCCACTCCTAACCATGCTATTATACTTCTGCCAGGTAGTCTTATTTATTGGTAAAATAGTCTATTATTAAAGGGTAAATGAGGTTTTCTAAAAAGTAGGAGAGGGCAGGTATTAAAGTGGAAAATGTCTTAAGTAAATAAAAGCTCTGCCTCTCTAAAGAGGTAAATGGAAAATATGTACCCCATCTTGATACTTTGGTACCAGCATTTATGTGTCTGGCTCTGTAATCAAGGATTTTGGACTTGTCTCCCTTGTGGTTCCTGCATTTCTTGTGACAAGGAGAATACAGGTATGACCATTGATGCACCCAGTGGTCCACAGCTGCCTGAAAGAGCCATTGTCTTGAGCCATTTTCCATCTCAAACGTTAATAGTTACTAATTAGTGGTTATTAATGCTCACCATTGTTGAGTAAAACACTGCTAGACTAGCAGTTGACATTTCAAAGCAAAGGGCATGCACTTATGTCATGGAGTTACTTTACCTTTAAGAAAGTTGAAGTT
>NC_031799.1:68538589-68545737 GCF_001522545.3 Parus major | reverse complement strand
TGAAAAGGTTTTTCTGGAAGTTTATTCTGGTGTTCTTATTATTGTAGTTTGTCAATAAACTTTGTTTATTCCTTTTAAGTTTTATGCCTGTTTTGCTCTTGTTCTAATCCATATCTCACAGCAAGAAATAAGTAATTTTCTTAGTTATTGGTTTTAAACCACGACAACTTATTTGGGCTGCCCGGCTTTGGAAAGCAGAAACAAACCATTTATGAAGGAGTCACTTCCCTTCTTTGCTCATCTTAGCACTTAAACACCAGAATGAGTTTTTAGTAAGTAAGTTTTTCAGCTATTCTTCACATATTCAGATCTGAGAGTGTATGATCTCCTCCTCACTCTACCTCCAGGGAACTGGCTACATTGGCTACAATAATGCTTGTGCCTCAGAAATGAGGGCGTGGCAGTGCTGTGCACCTGGGGACCACAGCGTGTGGCTGTCTTGTCCTGTGTCCAGCCCTTGTGTCTGAGGGGGCAGTGGATGGTCAGGCCATGTGTGGGAGCCCAGATCCCCTCTGCTCTGCAGTCATGCCTTTAGAGAAGGCTGATAGGGTGCCCTTTATAAGAAGAAGCTGACTGATGCAACCAATGACTAATGCAACACAATTTGGATTCCAAAGTGAGATGGGTTGGGCAGCAGCTATAAAACACTAAGCCATCATGATTCTTGGGTCTTAAGTTGAAAAACACCCACTTTCCTACGAAGTTTTCTTCACTGAAGGCATCTTGAGATCATTGATGAAAAGGCTAATAGTTTCTCACTTGTTACTGAAAAAAATATCTAAGTCTTCTGGCTGCTGGAGCATCCATGAGCCATGTGAAATAGCCCTGAGATGACAGAGGTACCATCTCCTGCAGAGACAGACTGAATGTGCCAGAACTGTGATTGCTCTTTGTGGCTGGATGTCACATAAAGGAGTAATCCTGAAAGCTTTGTGACTCTGTGAGCTGTACTGTGAGCATCTTTTCGATGCTGTGTTGCTGCAACATTTTATTCTTTTGCAACCCTGTGTGCTGGCCTGTGCTGCCTGTCCCCTGTTTACATCAGAGCATGACCTGTGACTCAGCTCTGGAAAATCTACTTTCAGAGGAAAACTGAGAGAGCTTTAGCGGCAAATTCCTCACAAATGAAAAAGTTTTGTATTTCAAGTAGCCCAGTTCTACATAGCCAGGGAAAAAGATCTTGAAGATATATGATATGACACTGCCTTACTCAATCTTAGAAAGGCTTCCAGGGAAACCTCAGGTAACAGCAGGTGTCTATTTCATAAATAAAACAAATATGTTAGAAAACCCTCCAGCTACTCCAGCACATTGCTCTTGATACAACCACTAAGAAACTTCTTCAAATACAAAAATGCAGCCATAGCTTTGACCCAAGCAGCAGAATAACGATGCAAATGAACAGAACTTCCTTTAGGAACTGAAGATTCCCCAAACCAGATTTGTTTCTGGCTTCTGCTACAGTCTGTCTTTGCTTCCTAACAATCCTTTCTTTTTTTTCAGGCTGAAGATATTTATGAAAATACTGCAGTATTGAAGGAGAATACTGTTGAGAATTTACAACATTGTATTTGAAACATGTACTTTTGAAAAGAGAGGACAAAAAAAGAAAAAAAAAACCAATACCAAAAATAGGTATTAATTTTCTGAGGAACCTTTGCTGTGGTCCCTCACAACAACAACAACAAGAACAAGCTGTGTTGTTTCTATACCCAGAGATAAAGGAAACTGCCCAGAAGCCAGAAGTACAATTTGAAATTTTTGGTATGAAATTTTCAGCTTCTCCTTCAAAAGTTTGTTCTGCTTCTCCAGTAATTATAACATTTCAGAGGGGGGAAACAAACTGAGTTAAAAATAGAGTGAAAATCTCAGTGGGGGAAAAAGATAATTTTATCACTCTTTCTTCAAGAGCTCTGTAGTACTTTCATCAAGTTCTTTGTAATATCAGCCAACATTCTGGCTTTATTTTTAGACTGGACTTACAAAAGCTACAGCGTCTAAGGCAAAAATGAATATGTAGTAAATGAGTTTCAGTTTCCCATTCCTTCAGCATTGCTGTGGGTGGCTATGTATGGACTTGGGTCCACATTTTTCTCGTCTGTGAATAGTTCTTCACAGCCACATTTCTGGTAGCAGCAAGAAGTGCAGTGCTAATGGTAGGATGTGAATTAAATGGCTTCTTGAGGTGCCTCTTGGTCCTGTTTTCCTGGATTTGTATGATTTTTAAGGTTTTGCAGCACTTTGCCTCCTAGGATGGTGGCCAAGACTAATGAGACTTGTTCCTTGCCTTCCTTCAGACAGTAGTGAAGAGTCACCCTGTCCCAGCCGGTGTTGTGGATGAATCAGAGCACCACCCCAGACAGCTTGTGCTAAGTCCCCTGCTACTGAATCAGTCTTGCTTCTGGCAAAATTGAAGGTTTGTTTGGCTACATCGCATGATACAGATGATGGCTTGTTAGACAGAGTCTTCTTGGAAAATTGTTCCACCAAAGTAGGTCAGAAAAATCAAACTGCAGTGTGTCCAGAAAAAAATCAACCCTTGGCTGTCTCCTGATATGGGAGCAGGCAGTCAGGAAGCCCCTTTCTGTTCTTTAGCTCCTACTGCTTTGCCTTTCTCAGGAATGTGAATGCTTTAAACTTCAAACTATTTCTTGTCAAGCAGCACTCACTGCGTGACAGAGGTTTTTCTGCAACCCCTTGTGCATTTTCTTTCTCAGTATAAATGCTAGGAGTCAAGTTTTATATGTATGTTTTCTTGCATCAGGCATAGCCTACTTCAGCCATCAGCATCATATCCATTTACTTTTCCAAAGTTTCCTCCACTTTCACAGTTGTATCTTCTGCATTCATCTCTTTTATTATCCTTTTCTTTTGAATTTAAGCCTTATTAAAGGGTGCTAACAACAGAATGTTATAATTAAGGTGCAGATTGTTACCAGAGAAGTAAAACATTTTTTTTGATCTTTTTTTTTCTGCCACTCTGAGCCATTAAAAACACAGTTTAGAATAACAACAAATTTAGCTGATTATCCCACAGCAGCTACTTTACCTTTTTCCGTGCTTAGATATATTTTCTCATGTTAGACCTATCCCCAGGCAGGACTTTTTTTTCCAAGTAGCACACAAGGGCCAAGATAGTTCAATAACTCTGAGAGGGAATGATCATCCAGTCTGTGGCTGAGGTGAAGACAGGCGTCCTTGTAAAGGGGAAATCAGCTTCTCCCACACCATGCCTGAGAGATGGGGCTGTGGGTAAGCAGAATTTGGAATGTCTGCTGAAGTGACATATCCAGCCCTCTTTGTTAAAGCAGAGGGTCACTCAGTGACTACTCTGTGGCCAGCATTTTGGTCTACAATGGGTCAGTAGCCTCTCTGCTGGTGTTGCCCCTGATATTTTAACAGTTTGAATGGATAATTGAAGTTTTGTGGTTCCCCTGTGGCTAATTTCTCCTGTCTTCCTATGTGAATTTTGCTGGAATCAAAGGTTCACACTGCCTGTCAGTAGAGGTGATTTCTGTTTTCCTTCTCTAGTATTAAAAAAAGGTGTTAGGATGCTCAGAAAAACAGAAGTTTTGTGCAGAGTAGAAACTTCAGCTCATTGTAAAATGTATACATTAACCTCCTCATTGCAAACATGAGGAAGATTTGTTAAAAATCTTCCATAGCTACTCTTCCAGGCCTACAGTAGGACTGTAAATATCCTGCTGAAGAGATTAGCAGCTAGGCTCTAACCAGGCATATTTTTCAGGCAGGGAAGGCAGATGTGTGCATGGCTGGCTCTGAGCCCATCGCCTGTCACAGGCACGCAGGTGAGCATCAAGACTTTACTGCCTCTTACCTAAATAACACATGGACACAATTTTTCTGTTGTTTGTTTCCAGTCTATCCATGGTTGTAGAATGCTTATGACCACACATACCATAGTGTGGTGTTTTTCTCCTGCCTCTCTTGAGTGTTTGAAGCAGAGTCACATTACGACCATCACCCCAGAGAACCTCAGGAGCACTGTGAATATGAGTCAGATTCCTTCATGCTGCTATCCAACAGGAGAGAGTTTTTGCAGCAACTCAGCAGAAAAACACCAACTGTGCCTGTTCAGCTGGACTGCTCAGTGTGTGAGGAAGGCAGAGCCAAGGTTTCATACTGACCTTACACAACTGCTTTAGTGGGGAATACAAGTGATAAGCAGGCTTTTGTTTTCAGATTTTGCATTTATTTTCAGATCCATTAAACTAGGCTATTCAAGGGTTTAAATGTGGTTCTTTTATTCTGTTGGCAATCATTCTTGTTGTGGCTAATTAGTTAATTATGTGCATGGTCTGACTGGTCCTTAGGTGTGTGCTATTGGTGGGTCAATGACACTTCTAATAAGCAATAAAATATTAATTTAACTGGAAAGACCTGAAGTGAGAGGGCTGGGATATAACCTGTAAGAGCCATGGAGTGGTAAAATGAGTTTTGCTGAAGGGACTAAATGATCAGTATTGTGCTAATTCCTTTTAATTATGAGCTTTTAAACCAGATTTTAAGTAGATGACTGTAACTACATTCATACAACCTCCTCAAACTTGAATGTCCAACATTTCCAGACTTGAATTTTTTCAGTGTATGTTAAGTTCTTTTGTTTTAGGTCAGTTTCAGTGTTCCAATTGTCAAGAGTTTATTCATTACCCTGACGGTGAACTAAGTCAGTTGAGGTCTAAATTAAATGGTGTCACTCCTATGGTTGGAGACAAGCTAGTCTAGTGATTACTACAGTGAGAAAATAAAATTATTTTCTTCTATGTAATAATTCACTGACATTATGTTCCACACTGTTAGAGAAAGATCAGTGATAAAAATGGCCAGTCATTCTCTTGTGGAAACTGACTTTCCACAAAAATATTTTGCTCTTGGCAAGATATTTTCTGCTGAAAGGTTTCTGTTTTATAATTTAAACATAAAAAGTGAAATGAACAAAGCCAGTTTTCAACACATAAAACCTGAGCAAATTTTTTCATTCTCCATAGTTTCAGTGGAATAAAGAACTTCAAGAAATAATGACTGCCCCCCTGCTCCCATCACTGGATGCTTTGACTAGCCCTGCTTCTGAGGAGCTTTTTGAGCAAATTGAAGGGGAAAGAATAAAAAAAAGAAGGAATATCAGTATTTCTTCCAGATATATAGTTGTTATGTACTGTAATTTGTAAACCTTTTATTTAGTGTCCATTTAATGTATATCTTTGGTTCCTGTTTTCTCAATCTGCAAAGAAAAAGCTAAATAAGCCACCAGAGAATTTGGACAAAGGTTTTCCTAAGGCACATGCTTGCTTTCAGAAGGATGCCAAAGTCTGTCTGTGGGAGATACACTTTCTCTTCACGAAATGTAAAACTCTGAAGCAGTGTAAAAGTTGGATTTTGGAGAGAACAAATAAAGGTAAGGAAGCAAAATTCTTACAGTAATTTTTCAGGGCTGTAGCTTTTAAAGATCATTCCCTGGGAAAACCTACCATACATACATCTGTACAACCTGCCAAGAGCTGATAACCTCTCTAAATATGAATTTTGTCTTTAGATTGATAGGATTGTTTTCATCCTTAGACTGAGATTGTGAATCTCAAACAATGACCTACAGAGCTCTCTGCTCTCCAACCTGCCAGGGGCAGGGGGGAGGTTTGGATTTTGTCCAGGTGTTGCCTCCATCATGTTTCACTCACAGTGTTAGACACCTTTGGATGTTAAATATGGTTCAGACAGTTGATAAATGAGTACTCTGGGCAGGCTTGTTTGGCAAGGTGAGCAATGGAGTACCAACTGCACCAGAAATTGTCACTGGTTGACACTTTGCTTTAATGTTGTTGTCTGGACACTCCTTGGAGAATCAAGAAAGTGCCAATTAAAACAATTTTTTTTGCAGAATGAGAACCAGCCAGTCTGAAGGAATTCGCAGCTTCAGGGCAGCAACCAGCTGATTAATTTGTACAGTAGCCATTGTTCAATGTATGCAAGTGAAGATGCTTATTGTACATAGCCTAAGTGGTCGTCTCATACTCACTGTGCTTGGCTTGTTCATAACCACTACCACACACTCATCTTTAAAAATTGAGAAATTCACCATAGCAATAGAGATGTGTCACCAGGTTTTGCCACAATCACAGGGTTTTCTGGTATTTTGTGGCTGGTGTTCCCCCTTCTCATTGGCCAGTAGGAACAGGGGAGTAAACACAATGAAGCCCTGGATTCAGGTTAGCCCAGAGAAAAACAAGAAGTGCAAGATCTGAAGGTGTAGGAGTCATGGCTCTTCCCCACTTAAAGGAGATTGATTTCCTTCATAAAGTTTATTCCAACTGCAGTGCAGTTGCTCTCTGACAGACCCTGGCTGGAGCTTCTGACCTGAAGTTTGTTTCAGGAGTAGGTGTTTGAAAATTTTGTGAGAGTGCTCAGATACAGGAATGGGAGTAGAAAACAAGGGGAAATCAGAGGAAAGAAAAACCTTGTTAGATCTTGTCCCTGAGCTGCACTGATGATGCTGCTTCTTGCTTAAACCTCACCAGAGACACACCACAATGCAGGTATCTTAGTATTTAGATATCTTTCTGCATAAGTAATAGTGAGAGCTTTGAAAGATACACAGTGTTTTGCTTTAAATTAGAAAGTGGTGATTAGAGGTTTGAGATTAGATGCATCATCCTTTTGTGAATTTCTCTCAAGTCATTTACCCTGTGGCCAGGGAGTTGAGTGGGATGGAGAGTACACACAAATTAGGTATAAGGCACTTGGTGAAGTGAGCTGGGAGCCTACATCCTGTTTTTGAAAGTGCCTAGGCATTTGGGAATCAAGACATTTCAATATTTCTGAAGATTTTATACTCTGTCTGCCAGTATTATGGTTTGTGCACCTATTTAGTTAATTAAAAATTCCTTGATGGTTGATATATATTTACATGTATAAGTATGTATATATATGTATGTCCTGGAGTGGCTCTGTGGGATGCTTTTATCCCCAGTCACCTTGTTTATGTGACATACGAAGTTCAGCACCTCTAAGACCGGCTCTGAGAGTGAAGGGGGGGAAGAAGAAGCCGCAGTTTGTGTTCAGAAAGAGCCCTCACTGTCCCCTCCTGCTCCTGGGCTGTGGTGTCTGCAGCATGGACAGACAGCAGGACAGAG
>NC_031799.1:68185454-68234444 GCF_001522545.3 Parus major | reverse complement strand
ATTTGTGTGTACAGAGCATCAAGGCAGAGCCACAAGCAGAGCTGCCTGAAGCTCAGAGTGCCATCGTGGCAGTGAAGAGGAGGCAACAGGAAGACATAAGAGACATCCAAGAGAAGATGAATGTCTATAGGCAGAAGGGCAAACAACAAAACCAGGAGAGTGAAAGAGTGGCAGCCACTCCATTCACAAAACTTCCACTCTCTTGTTTTTTACAAAACATCAAGGAAAAGCTGCAAGCCCGGCTGCATGAAACCAAAGCTAGGTTCAATGCAAAGGAGAAGAAGCTGCTGGAAGAAATGAAAACCATCAGAGAGAAATTTTGTCCCCTCCCTCAGACTCTACAGAAGCAAGTGAGTGAAACAGCAATAGACACTGCAGTCACCAGTCTGGTGTTTTCTGCCCTTCTCACCTTTCCAGTGCAGAGCATAGAGGGGTAGTGGGATGCCTCTGAGTGCCATCCTGCTGTAGTGTCTATCTCAGGGGTGCCGCTCAACAGCAGCAGCTGAACGTGAGCCAGCTTGGGCCCAGGTGGCCAAGAAGGCCTGGGCCATGCTGGCCGTGTGTGAGCAATAGTGGGGCGGCAGGAGCAGGGCACTGAGCATCCCCCTGTGCTGGGCAGCGCCGCGGCCGCAGCTGGAGTGCTGTGTCCAGTCCTGGGCCCCTCTGACCAGAAAGTCATTGAGGGGCTGGAGCGTGTCCAGAGAAGGACAAGGGCACCGGGGAAGGCTATAGAGGACAGGTGCAATGAGGAGTTGCTGGGGGAGCTTTGGCCGTCAGAACTTGAGGGTCATGAGGGACCTTCAGCATCCCCTGACTGTATGAAATTATTTTAGATAGTAGAGCTACTGAGATTATTTCCTTTTTTCATTCCTTTGTTGTTTTTTAGGCAGTGAAGACCTGTTTATTTTTTACTTTTCCACCCAACTAAGATGCCTTTGCTGAATATTTCTTGCCTTTTCTGGTACTGGAAAGGGTTCTGATATAATTTTGATTTTCCTGGTCACAGTTGTGAACAATGGAGTAGTTTAGCAGAACACTTCCTTTGAGGCTGGGATTTTGGTGCAGAATGAGCTGTTCTTGTTCTTGGCCAATTGTAGGCACTTGCACTTTACTTTTTGATTAACAGTGTCCGTGTCTTTGGCAGCTCTCATTCCAGCCACTGGCATGGGAGCTGTATGTGTTGTGTTTGGGAACTGGGCAGGTAATCAGTGTCCTTGCACTCCAGCTGGTTCTCAGAGGTCAGTGGAACTGGGAGGGGCTGGGCTTTGTTTCTGGTTACAGCCGCTTTAGGCACCATCAGTGTGGTTAGTCCAAGAGAAGAACTTGTCTGAGCACAGATGGACAAAGACTGCAGTTCCCAGAGCAGTGCTCTGGGTCTGATCACAATCTGTAAGAACCAGCATGCTCCAGATTCCCCAAGAGTGTGATTTATTGAAGCTACAGGAGAGCAAGTTCAGCACTGCTGCTGATGGGGGCACTGGCTACTGAGTGTTGATGTGTGTAGGGACAGAAAGGATAGTAAAGGCAGTTTATCTGTAATAATCAGATCTCTGTATCTGAGATCTATCATCCATCTATCTATCTGAGATCTATCTGAGTGGGGTCATAAGGATGGGTTATGTCAAGATTATTGGTAACATCTATAATGATCTGTGCCTCCAGGATTTCCTTCACCAACATATGAAGACGATAAATAAGCTGAGGAATGAGTATCTAAGTTGTTCTATGGTTCTGCTTGGAAAAAATTTATTATATTTTCAAAGCTTTTCCTTAGAGCTTGAAAAGAAAAGGCATTCAATGAAGAACAGCACCTCCTCAGTTATGTCAAAATACATATTTACATATGTATGATATAATCAAGAGTTATTCTTTAAACACCAGGTACTGGGCTCAGTTAAAAAACATTCTCATATGCATGAAGTAGAGAATCTAACATGGAAAGCCATGGTAAAACATTAGTCCATAACATTTTCAGCATCATTATCCCATAGGATTAAAATTTATGTCATTATTTCATTCCTAATAGTTCTCTGATGTTTTTCCTTTCATTTTGACAATTTCAGTACTTTCTTTACAAAGTAGATTATTAAACAGTTATAAATTAGGTTTAAAAATTGCCCAAGCTCACAGAAATGGATACTTTAATGCAAAAATAATTTGTACCTCAACCTTCTGTTTAGAAAGACAAATCTGTTCAGGTCTTGACAACCCCTAGAAACACTCAGTATATCTCACTAATTGGATTCTGTTGAGAAAAAATCAGTACATTTTCCACTTACCAAGTTAGTACTTTGCCAGTATCTTTGTATTTTTCCACTACATAATTTCTTTCTGTTGCCCTTTAAGATCTCAACACTGGCAATCACAATAGACAGACTTGAATCCCAGTTTATATAATCAGAAAGGCAGAATTACAGATTTGGGCCTTCCTCCTGGGTTTATGAGGAAATCATTCTGTTTGGTCCTGCAAAGGTGGCCAGGATTGCAACTTGCATGTGATATTCTCAATGTTTAACATTAGCCACTTGGGGCCACTTTTGGAACCTGTGACTGTCTAAGCAGAAGTGCCTTAGGAATAATCTTAGGCATAAAGGTAACATCTTGCAGGCAATTCGCTCTAAGGGCAAAGGGTGTTTCTACAGCACAGCCACAATGCTCCCACAGCTAAAATGGAAAGAGGAGAAATGTGAATGTTTGTCTCTACTCATTTCAGCTTTCAGCTTTCAGCAATTAGACCCTTGCTTCCCTGCAGGGCCCTCTTGTGCAAAATGATGTTTTTTACTTTTCTCCTCCAAGCAGGTTTTTTTTTTTTTTTTTCAACTCCTGTGATATTCAGGCAATTTTTCATTAATTATTGAGAGAGATGCTGCAACAGGGACAGCATCTCTAGAGAGAACATTCTCTCCTGGGTCAAGTACCACTGTACTGGTGCCCATTCTCTTCCTGAGGACAGACAACCTTTCCTACTTCTGATTGCACAGATTCTTTAAATCACTTCATGCAATTTTCCTGAGAAATTAGATTTAATTGCAGTAAGCACCCAGTTCCTGAAGATGCATCACAGTCTGTTTCTGTGCTGTCTTCTTGTCTCCAAGCCTAAGCAGCAGTGTCTTGTTCTAGAAATATATTTCTAGAATGTTCACACTAAGAAAACTGCACTTTAAACCTCTTTCTCAGCTGGCTAGGTGTTTTTGCAGTCTCTTTTCACAGTGTTTCTTGGACCTCTCACCATTCCCAGAGTAAGTGCCTTGTACCTTGATGTGGTGCTGGAGGAAGTTTGCTGGCCAGCCCTCACCTGTGTGGCCAGTCGGACTCTAAATAGTACGAGTGGTGGTAGAGCAGGACTGCTCAGCTCTGCAGTGGCAAATCTGCTCTCTGTGGCACAGGCTGGCAAGTGTCCAGGATCAGGATGACAACCAGGGAAGGGTCTTTTGTATGGTTTCCAAACTACTTTTATTTCTCAGGGGGTCCAGGGACAGAAGACAACCAGAGTGTGCAGGGACTTAAATACAAGGGAGATTCAAGGGGAGGGTACAAAATTCTAACCAACAGGGAGGACTTAGGGGAGGAGCAGAAGGCGGGGTTACATAATACATAAACCAATGGAGAACACAAGGGGAGGAGAGTGGGGCACATGGTCCAATGGGGCTCGGAGGAATAGGGGAATTCCAAACGGGGCGGTCCAGGCAGGGGGTTGGCACAAGGGAGGATTGACAACTTAATGGGCGGGGGAACAGGGAACATTCGGGAACAAGGGGCAGGTGTCTGGGAAGATGGATAGCTAGGAGGGAGGGTACAACTTGGGCCAAACCAACAAAGCAGGGGGGGAAACAGAACAAACCGTTGTAAAGGAAAATTCAACCTTTTAAAAAGAAAACATACTACAACAGTACCCCAGGAAGAGTCTTTGCTCAAGCACATATTGTGTTACCAAATGGTTATGAAATAATCAGGCTGAGGAAGCTATTGTAAAAAGAAGATCTATAGCTGCAGCAGGAGACATGATACAGTGGTGATACACAAAATTGAAGCCTCCATGGATAAAAGGCAAGAACTTATAAACCAGCCAAGAGTATTGTGGCACACACCAATTTTATAATAATTTTTTATCGGCCATTCACTTGAAATATTTTCAACTCATTTGCCAGTCAAATTCTTCTGCACCTCAGTACAAATCTCTTGAATGCCATTAGCATTATTCAACATTCTGCATCTAATTTATTAAGCTTCTTTGCTATGGGATATTAAACAAAATAATCATGCATTAGGCATAATTAGAATGTGACTAGATTAATTTCTGTAATGCTGATTATAACAGATAACTGCAAAAGTAATTCACACTTCTGTGCTGCAGAACCAATATGATGCTTAAGTCAGCTCGCAGTATATAAGGTACATGGTACATAGACTGCCATGAAGAAGCACCATAATTTGCAAAATATTAACTGAATGCATGTCTGTTGACTTTCAGAGTAGCAATTTAGAATGTTTCATGATAGACTATGATAATGTAATCACAGATTGCTGTAATTGCACTAAATTTATCATTAAATTCATGGCTTTTCCTTTGTGCACCCATCTAGAAGGCAAACACCTGAGGCAAGCATGAATTGCCCTCATGACTCTCTGCTAGTTGTTCATAATCTTTCCCTTTGTGCACGAAAGATGGATCCCAAAAGCACATGCAGCACCTGCTCCATGATTGTTCTGGAGAATGAGGAAAGTTTGATGAACCAAGAGTTCCCTGCATCCTCCACTTCACCATTAAAAATGGGCACAACAGCCTCAACCCAGCTGTCAGGGACCTCGTCGATGCCAGTGCTGTGACAGGCAGTGTAGGCAACGCTGTCACATTGGACAGCATGTGTGCACAAGTCCTCTGCAGCCCCATGGTTATAAGGTGAATTCAGAGCTCTGCACTCTGAAGTTTCAAACCCATTTCTCCCCCATTGTTAGCTACTCCCTCAGAGAGGATGCTGGTACACACTGAAAATGGAAGCAGGCTTTGCCTGTGGAGACTGAAGCAGAAAAAAAAATAAAAATATATCAAGTATTTCTGCCCTTTCCATATGCACCAGTGGGTTGTCATCCTCACCCACCAACACAAAGGGAGCTGCAGGGATTTCTGTACAGATGGTGCTGTTTACTCTAGCACCATGAATAAACCATCTCAATTAAGCATTGATGTAAGCACTGCTGAAATAGCTTACATTTGTCTTGATTCTGTTGAAAAGTAATTCTTCAAAGAGAACTGGGCAGTCATCCCTCACCCTTTCATCAACCCAAAGAAATGGGCAAACACAAAAGTTAATCACAAATGTAAAGAACAACCAGCTGCACAACCCTGTGTGCTCAAACCTGATGTTCAACAAAATATGTAACCTGACACACTCTGAGAACATATTTACCTGGCTTTTAACTCTTGCTCCACAGGACAAGAAGGGACACGTTGCATTTCAACAGGCTGGTGACTTTTCAGTTCCAGCCATGACAAAGATGGAACATTTCTAGAAGCAGCAGGAACATCACTGGTTATAAGAAAATAATGTCATGGCTATGTTTTCCAGTGAGCTATACTTTAAAAATCCATTTGTTGAATCTGAACAACCCTCCAAGACTGTTTGGAGTGCTAATGGATGGGATGAGTTGCTAAAT
This sequence comes from Parus major, assembly GCF_001522545.3. Taxonomy (NCBI): domain Eukaryota; kingdom Metazoa; phylum Chordata; class Aves; order Passeriformes; family Paridae; genus Parus; species Parus major. Next base: position 68,228,789 of record NC_031799.1, on the reverse strand, counting down.
TAATGTCTCATTCTGAGACAAACATTGGGAAACTTGAGAGACAGTAAGTGATAGATCATCAGCTGTGTAGCTGTAATGCAACTATCAGCTTGGCTACAGGCTAACAAGAAAGGGTGAAAGAATCCTCTGGACTTAAGTAGGTGAGTTTTATTTCCATAGTCTTTACAGAAATAGAAACTGAGTGAGGATTCTACAAGTATTTCATTCTACTTTATTCTATGAGTGATTTCAGGTAACTGCAAAACACCAAGATTGTCTGATCCTTCAGTCTGAGGATCCTTAAAGCACTCATAATCTCTAACAGTCATAGAGCCAGCACTTCTTTTAGCACACTGGATAGTCAGGGAAGCAGCATGTAATTCCACTTGGCCACATAAACCGTTTCACAAACCAGCAGTGCACACATCAGAGGAAAGTCATTTTTCAGAGACTGCTACTAAACAGCAAAGCTCTGTGATGTGCAACAAGCATCAGAGAGCTCATTTAATCCTTCTGGGGAACACAGAATCATAGAGTAGAACATATAATAGCCAGGGTAGAAAAATCTTAGTTACTTGATTTTTCATTTTGTTTTCCTGAATTCATCACTGCTTCACAAAAAGAAAAGCACAGGGCTTAAGGACATTTAATGACAGCATTTTGGTCTCCTCTAACACGTGCTGCAAACACATCAACAAGTAAAGGATGCCAATCCTTGCACTGATGTCAAATAAGACACTGATTGGATTCCTCATCCCTAAAATGGTAAGTTATTTTTATTGAAAGATAGCTTTTCATAAAACAAATATTTCTAAAGATACAAATGGTGATGTGCTGAGAAGATTGATGTACAGTACTCAAGAAACATCAGCTGATGCCAACAGACAACACAGGAAACTACTTATATAATGGTGATAATTAAACAATACTAAACTCATTCAACACAGCTCATTAACAGAGTTCAAATATGCCAACAAATACCCTGCCTTTTCCAACTCCCAGAATGCAAATGAGTATCTTCCCGTTTCCTTACTACAAGGACTTTAACACTTGCAGTATGACAACTTGCACAGATATGAGATCTTTCTAAGATTTTTCTTGAAGAAGTAAGAGTTGAATTTGAAATGTACAAAATGCTGGAGAGCTTCAACTGAGAGGTCTACACTGACTGCTGAACAATGTAGTCAATGTAAACACTGCTACCCTTTTACTCTCTCTTCATGTTTGCATGCATCTCCTCATAATACCTCTATTTTTATTTGAATGAAAAAGGAAAAGCAAAGACCACTAAGACTGAAGGCTTCTTACAGTTCAGAGAAGAGCGAAGTTCACTGTGCAGCATCTGAATCCTCTCAGTAGCAAATTCAGGTAGCAAGGTCCTCCTACCTGGCTTAATGTCAAAACAACCATGAGTACCAAATCTGTTTGGAAAAAATAACAGTCAAAAGAAAATAGTGGAAGTACAGAGACCTAACTTGACAGGACTGCTGTGTGCAGCAGTTGCTAAGAGCAGCAGCTGCACTCAGGAACAAAAAGAGCCGAGAAAATCATGGTGAAGAGGAAGCACAGGAACAGAGGCAGGCACAGGCTTGAGAGGAAGCTGGAAGGAGTGCTGTGACACACAACGTGGAGAATTTTAACAGCAAGCTGCTACTCAGAGCTAGATTAAAATGGCCTTGGCATTGTGTAAGAATGGTAAAATCCCCAGTAGCTGCCCTGCTTGGAAGAAAACCTAGTTAGCAACTATAGCCCTTCATTCATCTAGAATTTTTTCCACATCCTATATTCCATATGCCATTACAAAAACACCATGCTAAAAGAGTTCCTATGGGCATCACAAGGCCCAAATTATCAAATTCAGTTTCATGTGTGCTACCACTTGTAATCAACAAAATACTGTCCTTGATGTCCAGGTGAAGGAATAACACAGAAAGTAGCAGGTGAAATATCTACTTCCATCCACTAGCTGGAGGAAAGTTTTTTATTTCTGAAGAGATTTTTTTATTAATGGACAGTTGTTCATCATTTTGATGTGGGGTAAAAAGGACAAAATAAAAGGCCAAGAACATGAAGCAATCAGAACTACTGGTGGAAGACTCTACAGCTCTTCTAATAGTAAAACACCCCTGAAATAGAAATGATGAGTAGAAATGCTGAGAAAGACATAAGAATAAAGAAGGTGAGCTATCACACCCATCTAAATACTATATTCTCAGGGAAGTTATTGAATGTTCCAGGTGGACTTAAAACATTTATGTGTATGATATAACAAACTGCATTAAACACATTTAATTAGGTCATACAGACTGCAAACATCATATCAACTCTGTTATACATACATTGTTCACAAAAATTACTCTGATGTTTCTGTTTTAAGAAAAACACAGCCTGTTTGGCAGAGCTTTTTCTTATAACTTCAAGCCGACCATGAAAACAGAAGGGGAAAAACCCCTACTCTACAATCCTTAAAAGTTTTGTAGACAAATCTTGTACATACAGATTTAAACATCTGTGCCCAGAAAGGGTTCTTGGATGTTGTCTACGTTTGGAAGACAGGTGTTTGGTAGGGAAGAGCCTCCCACAAAATGAAAATTTAGACCCCTCCCTCTGAATTACTATAAATTTGAAATCAAGGGGCTCTCAGGCAGAGATCTGGGGATAGGAATAACAGTTCTTTACTAGTATAACCAGGCAAAAAACAACAATAACTACAGCAATAACAAGAAAACAGAAACAGGGACCCCGTGACAGCTTTCTCGGCTGAGACGGGAAGGAATGGAAGAGAGGCTTTGTTTCACAAACCCCTCGGGCAGTCAGTCCCGGTGCTCCTGCAGGGCTCCGAGGAACAGTCGGCTGGAACAGCAGGGGATGAGCTGAGATCCTGGGCCGGTGGCTGAGGTGGATCAGCAGCTTTGTGGTGGTGCCTGGCACTGCCACACGTCCCGGCAGGACAGGGGGTGCGAGGCCCACATACAAAGAAAGAAAGAAAGAAGAAGAAGCAGCAGCAGCTCCATCTGGGTGATGGTGAATTCCCTTCCCCAAACCACAACAACTCCCAGCGAGTTTTCTGCTCTGAAGCTGAAGAAACCAGCCAGCCCCCACCTGCCCCCCTGCTCTTTCCTGCCCCTCTTCCCCACTGGGCCCAGCCGAACTCTTCATGTTTCTCAACCACCCAACAAGTACCAGCAGATCTTGCCACTAATGGGCAAAAATTCCACAGGTGAGACAGAACAAAAAGGAGACACCCAACCCCCTAAGAGATGTCAGTGGAAAAGCAGACGTGCACTCAGCAAAATAAAGTATGTCTTTCATGAAGAGAAACCCTTTCACCACTGCTCTAAGGCAAAATCAGTGAAGCATGAAGACTAGAGCACAACTGATATTTCTCACATTCAAGGAGGGGCATACAACATTAGAAGATAGCAGGTCTGGAGTATATAAACAGAAATACATTATTCTTGTTAATTAAATTGTAGGCCCCATTACTACAGGATGTTGCGAAGGATAAATGGGTTCTAAAAGAGATTAGATGAAGTCACAGAGAACAAAAGGTCTGTCACAGAACATTAAACACAACTGTCAGCTGGGCCAGAGAGTATGTAATTGCTGTCTGCTGAAAGGTGCTGTGATATGCTTGAGAAAGGATCACTTCAGACACAACCAGGCTGCTATAATACATCTCTTCCTCCAGCTGGAGACAGAATAGTGGGCTTGGCAGACCTTTCCTCTGATCCAAGATGAAAGCTCTTTATCCACTCTTCCTTCTTCCACTGAGGCAGGTCTGCAAATACTGCCTTATTAACCTTTGAACATTTTGTCTTTTTTTCAATAAATTATTCTGTAAGATCTTCTAAAGGAGTTACAGTAATGCCTGCAAGCTGAGAGGTTCATTATATATTACACTGACATTTAAGGGATTTTGGACAACTTCAGATCAATCCAATAAATTGGGAGCAATGGGTTGTCAAAAACCTTATCACTAGAAATTAATAATTCTGTGGTACAAAGGATTTTCTTGAATCTCAGTAGCAAACTTCATAAGAAACCTCATGTGTACATGATGGCTTTAGACTCAAGGACAGTAGGTTCAGATTGGATATTAACAGGAAATTCTTCCCTGTGACAATGGTGAGATACCGTAAGAGGTTACCAGGAGAAGCTGCGGATGCCCCATCCCTGGAAGTGTCCAGTCAGGTTAGAAGGGGCCCTGAGCCAGCTGGTCTAGTGAAAAGTGTTCCTGCCCATAGCAGGGGGTTGCAAGTGGATGATCTTTATGGTCCCTTTCAACCCAATCCCTTCTGCTGTTGTATGGCAGCAGATAATTTGTTCCAGTACACGACTAAAAGGGATTCTACAATGTGATGGCATTAAAGAAAACAACCAGCTATACAGTACAACTGACCCTCATTATTGCTTCAGTCTTCTATCAAATGCAATGAATCATCTTTTAAGTTCACTCATTGAAGTTGCACGTATCTCTATTAATTACTCTGTTGGTTTGTGTTAAGTAGCTTGAGCATGTGAAATAGAGCAAAAGCCTTGTTCAGGAGATTCTTCTGCTGGGAGGAAATACTCTCAAACAGCAAAGTTAATTTCACTCATGAGGTCCCAGACAATGCCCAAACCTTATGGTTTGAAACCTAAATCTCAATTTGTAAAAAATCCCATCTGATTTAATTTAAAATTCCTCAAAACACAGCTTTATTTCCAGTAATCTTTCCTCCTTAAGAAAAGAAACAATTTCTATATGAAACTGCCTCACAAAACACTGTTTTTGTTTGTTTAGTTTGGTACTTGGCTTTTTAGGATTCTTCTGAAGTTCAATTCTTATGTCACAGTCCTAGGCTGGAGCCAGGTTGTTGGGAAGGTAGAATTAGAAAGAAATTATAAATATGACTTTGTAGCCAGAAAGGCTAAGGAAGAAATACAAATGAAAGCACGGTTTGAATAATTCAAAGAAACCGGGCTGGTATGCCAGAACACATTCTTTCCTGCAATAAAACCAAGCTGAGACCCCTCATCCCAGCCTTATAAGGAAAGGTCTGAAGGACCCTGAGATAACGAAAAATATGCAAAAATAGCGATTTCTATAGGTTGCACACAAATGTTACTGTATTAGTATACTTAGAAAGATTGGTCAGTGAAAGAATAGAATATTCGTATGTATAGATTATATAAGTAATTGTAAAAGAGAGTTCGCTCTCTTGGTCTCTCTTGGTCTCTCTTAACTCTTAGTTCTTTTGTTTTCTCTTGTTTCTCTTACTACGTTCTCTTGCTGCTCTTTCCTGCTCTTCTTTATCTCTTTTTCCCCAGCTCTCTCACTTCTGTTCTGTTACTCTCTTTCATAGAAATCTTAAGTCTTAAACTCATGTATTCGTATCTTACCCTCTTTTGTATTGTTCTCCCTGAGCCCACTTTGAGCTCTATCTGCTGGCTCACAGCAGGCTTTCTCTCTCTATCCCACACCCTGAAATAAACTTCTAACACCTAACTCGATTATAGAGATCTTTGTCGTGTCTCTGACCGTCCCCAGAAAGCGTCTCCTACACAAGGTCCAACAGAAATCACTGATGGTTGTGTGACAAATAGCAGGGTTTATTGTTCAGAGCCTTTTAGAGGGGGTTCACAATGCCTGCACTTGGACAATTTGAGTGGCTGGGGTCTTTGCACTGCCCAGCTCCTCGGCTAATGTTATGTCTGCATTCAGGATGGAATGGGATTGGCTGGGGTGCCCGCTTTGAGTTCAAATCCATCCTATCGTTGTTCACCCGAGGACTTGTTTATTCCTTTTCTAGAATGAACTAGGCAAGCCAAATTAAGTTTTGTATTTATTGCTAAATTTATATAACCAGCTACAGACCAGCTGTGCTGTGACATTCAATCATTTTTAGTGCAGCTGGAAATCTTCGCCTTCAGAAACAGATGTCAGCAAAAGAGGGAAGACAACTGATTTTACAAACATCATAAGAAAAGTGCTCTAATTGCAGAGGAACACAATTTTTGGATTAATTTGCTTTAAACTAATGTTAATAAAGTGTTAACAATTAAAACAAAAGACTTTTTGTTTTATTTTTGCATCAACAATGACTTTATTAAGAACAATACAGTTTTTGGTCTCCTGCACAGAAGTTAGCATCCCCACTACTCTTTTTCCCCACGAGTCATTTCTTCATTGTGAACTACATTTTATGTAGCCATAGAATCAGAGAATCATTGAAAGGCTTGGGTTGGAAGGAACTTGAAAGATCATGTACTTTCAATCCCCTGCCATGGGCAGGGGCACCTTCCACAAGGCCAGGTTGCTCAGGGCCTTGAATCCAAATGTCTGTCCATTGACAGAACAGACCAACACAACAAATACTTTAGCTGCACACAGAAATCTTTTCTCCAACTGAAGTGAACAAAAATAGGGGCAGTTCTGCATGTTTTAAAATATCTGCCATATGTAGATGTATAAAATACAGCACCAGAAGAAGCACTGGAATAGGATGGTGGAATCACTATCCCTGGAAGTATTAAAAAAACCAAACCAGACAGTCTGGCACTTAGTGATATGGCTTAGGGGACAGGGTGGTAGCTATTAGAAGGCTGTCTTGATGTCTTGGAGGTCTTTTCCAACCTTAATGATTCTATGATCCAAGACCCAGTATGATTTTTGGAATTCGGTATTTTTGGTTAAATTATACTATTACTCTGAGGGAAATCTTATGCAGACAAAACCCTGAAGTATTTTACAGCAAAGCACTTTTCATATATGTTAAAATACACAGGCTCTGATTGAAGAGTGCCCTCAAGTGAATCCAAGTTTCCCCAAGTTGCACTGACAATTTGGATAATTCTTCCAAGAGTTTTGGCTCTGATGAGAGAATCTTAAGATGTAACTGAAAATGAAAACAAGAAGTTAGTGAAACAAATACAGATAAAAAATTTAAAATACATTTTCCCCCATTCAATTCCAACACTTTGCTTTCAGGAAATGTCCCAAATAAGAAAAAGACACTTTTCCTTCAATTAATTTCCACTATTTAATACTGCCTCCTTTTTGCTAGCCTTTACAAGCCATTTTTCATGTACTAGATGGGATAAGGCAACAAAATGTCTTAAATACATGATATTTTTATTAGATCCTCTTCTGGCAAGGTTGCTGAACCTATTCTCATCACACACTTCCCTAGAGGGTAACTTTCTCCACTTTCTGACCTGCATCACAAATTCCTCTTTAGGCTAGAAAGGCTAGACAGATGTGCTAAGGTCAATCAGGATTATCATTTTAATTATCCATGTTGCACACAACAAGAAGAATGATGCCAGGACACACTACAGTGGTAGAGGTGGATGAGGTCTGCTTATGTGACAAACAGCAACCTTGTTAGAGCAGAAGGAAGAGAAACCTTCTGACCTTGCAGCAACTATTACTGCTTAATAGATGCAATATTTATTTTCCAGGCTACAATTTAAGTCTAGGAGCCTTGATATTGAGCTTTAGTCTGTAAGACAGTAGGTTCAATCTGGATATTAGACAAAATTCTTTACTGTGAATGTGGTGAAGCACTGGAACAGGCTACCCAGAGAATTTTAACAATGTTTTCCAAGTAAACTGTTATTAATTGCTTTCACATGATTTCATAAATCAGAGCATCTTAAGCACTTGTACATCAGAAGGGTGTCAATCTTCTGCAGGCCACTTTTTGTCTCTAGAGTAACTGTTACCATTATTCAGTAGAATAACTTTTTAACTTACACATGCCCTGGCAGGAATTCATTAGCTCTGCCATACTCAACAGGTAACACAAGAAAGGCAGCCCACTGACATAGAAAGTAGGTTAGGCTTGCAATGTCTAGTGATAAATCCATCAAAATATCTAATTTACTTCCCAACCATTGAGTATCTTTGCTTGTTTAAGACATACCTTAGTTTAACAATTAACAACCACTTAGAAGTTAGGCATGTTACAAAAAAATAGAACCAGTTCTAAGTAAGGAATAGTAGAACAAAACCTGTCTGGCAGGGTCCTCTTCACAACATCTTTTGTTTTGCAAGTTTTTCTTGACGGTCATGAAATGAGTTGCCAAACCATCCAATGCATTTAGTTAGACATTTTAAAGCATTCTCAACAAAAAATCCCTTCAGATAATTCAAGAAGACAATTTATACTTTTTTACTGCATAACCATTATTTTAAATACAACTAACATAAATTTTATAAGAAAATTGTTACCTTTAAAAATAGTGCCAGGTACGCCTGAGCGAGTTCGAAGTTGTACTTCTTGTTCAGCATCATTCCAATCATTCTGAGAAAGCTCAGCATCACTTCCATTGAGCCACCCCCTTCAGGGGCCAAACCCCGCAGTTCTACCTCAATATTAGATGGCCCCAAGCTTTTCAGTAAGTCAAGTGGAGCTTTATCTGTTAGAACATTGAGGGACACAGTATCAGTAACATCTGCAAAACAGAATCTAACAGATCCTTCATAACACAGGCTTACTCTAAAATTCTTAAACAGTGACCATGAATTTCAAGTTGCTAGTGCTTCCTTACTTTTTTGTTTTCAAATGTCTCTGTCTTGAATTTACTGGCCTACCACATACTAGAAGTACAGATGCACTTTATTTGTAATTGAAAAATACAAGTAATATCTTTGTATTTGTTTCAATTTTCCCCCTCTTCTAAGTTACACAAAATTTCTAATTAGTCACATAACATTGATTAATTAGTCACATTTATTAGTGATTTATTTTTTAGTCATAATTAGTCACATTTCATACCTCTTGGCAGAAAGAATCTACATACTTGAAATTTTGAACCATTAACTGTGAATATACTCTGAAAGACAAAGCACTACTTTTACTAGGCATCTTTACTCTAGTTTACATTAAGCAAAGCTAGAGATTTTCTGATGCATCCAAAAAAATCATTACTTTTGTTAAGTACTTGTCTTATGCTGAAGGGTGATAGGGGAAAATCTTTTCCATAGTAGAAATACATGTAATTTACAAACTTTCTTCCTCTTCATAATTGTTCCTTCTCAGGATTTCTACCATCCTACCTGATCACCTATGAGGATTCCATCCATTTGCTTTAAAAATGAAGCAGCAAAAATGTTTGGTTGCAAATACAACTTTTTCATTTTTAAAATGTATCTGATTACTATTTCTTTTACTAAGGAGTTGCTAAGAAGACCGACTTCATGGTATTACACATTGATTAATATTCCTCAGGTGGTATAAATTGATATTTGATTCTTACAAAAATCTTTAGTTTTTAGTTTTAAATATAACTGATTTTAACAGTATTACACAGATGCATTAAATATGGTTTTTTATGAAATTAAACAAACAAAGCATAGAACGTGCTGTGAAGTTGATACACAAACAACAAGGGAAAGGCTGCAGCTCACTCTATCTGACCTGAGGTATGAAACCCAATTTCCATCCCAACAGTAAACTGGGATGGTTTCCAGCAGGATTCTTTTTATTTGCACAGTCCAGCCACCTTTAGAAGAGATGGCTGCACTCCAGCAAACAAAGAGCCATGCTCCCCATCAGCAGCTTGCCCAGCCAGGATGACCAGGCTCTCTGGATCATGGATGGCTGTGGCACACACCCTGGAGCACACCTGCCTTACAGCACACGTGGTCTGAGGCAGGTACATGTGTCCTCTACCACCATGCATCAGAGTGCACTTGCTCCCTAGTACAGCCTCTGCAAAGGGTTCAAACACTGACCTTTTCTGAGTGGCTCTGAGGCACTTTCATAGAGCACTGTCAATCAAAATACTGAAAACAAGGCATAAGAACACACCCTGTTTGTGACAGGTAAGAAAGTTCTGCACACAAAACGTTTTAAGTGCACTTGAGTAAGCTGGTGATCTCAAGAGAGTTTAAGCAGAAGAATTCCCAACAGAACTGCTTTATGGGCAAGCTACTGTCCATTCACATTTCCAAGTCAGCTGTATTAGCAAACATTTAAAAAATCTGAGTTTCAGTAATTCTGTAGCATCACAAGATAAACATGATAAACAGCTGGTACATTTCACAGGTTAAGTGACTGAATTTCAAAACAAACTGAAATCCAACATCTTATTTTTATATCATTTATTTATTCTTAAGCTTTAAATTATAGGGCAATGAATTAACACTAAGTTTGCTGAATGTCTGGGGAAGCAACCCTTGAAAGGAGAACTTGCTAGGCACATTATGCTTTCCATGTTTCAGTGAATCACCAATCAATGTTCCTTACCAAGTCAATCCCTTCCTTCTTTCCTTCCCTTCCCTAGAAATGATACATAGCATCTATTCTGAGTGATATCATCACAGTTTTCAAAAAAAGTTAATGATCTTAGGAACACAACCTTCTTTCTTCAGAAGTGTTTTTGCCAGAATTGGGTTCCATGCTGCAGACAAGCTGCAGTACCAATGGATTTCTGATTTAGTCTGGCTGTGCATTAATTTTCTTTGCCTTTTATACTGTACTACACATATCCTTTTTCTCACATCTGTTGCAATTCTGACATTAGAAATCACACATATATCAAAATAAAAGCAGCATCAACACTTTTAGTGAAATATTTTGTTAACTTACATTCATTGCTGCTCAGGGCTTCTTCAAGATGAAGGTAGAAATCAGATTTCTGCGCCAGTACCCCAAGATTTACCACCTTTGACTAGACCACAAAAGCACAGCAGCATGTCCATGAATATGCAAACATTTTTACAACTCAATTACATTATTCTTCTACTAAGCGAATAAGACTTTGAGAAATAAAGCAATAATGTAGTGAGTTAAAACTGGTACTTTGAAGCCTAGTGATTTAACCCAACACTAAAAAGCATTTGAGAGGTCTTTTAAAATACACTACATAAACACAATTACATTGATTCTTGTTTTTACCTGTGTATCATTTTCCTCCTCTGGTGGAATGTAGCGGGGTATGAGACCAGGAAGTGTTGGGATGAAGAAAGGTGCCGACTTTGGAACTTTTGGTGGCTCTCTTGGTTTGTTTTTTTTCTGTTAATTAGATATTTGAATTAAAATCATTATCATCATTGTGATCACAGTAAGAGCATTTTATTTGTCAAGAGTTTAATTTTAAAAATACTGTGAAAACTCTAAATACTAACTGAAAAGTAAATAGACAAGTAAAATCTTTTACCACTAATTATGAAGCTACTATTCAGCAGAAAAACAGCCCCTCTCCCAAATCCCAGGAAATGTGAAAAGCACCACATAGACTTCTACTGCAACATCTTGAAAAATACCAGAAAGCAGGATCAAGTTTCATGAATAGGTAATGCATTTCAAAGAAACAGGGTAAATATTATGGATGTTTGCTATTTTTTGCAGTTTCAGTACCTTGATAATATCAAGATTGAGGAGATTTTTCCACCTTGATTCCGGTAACAAGGAAAGGGTCACCAGCTGCTCTCCCAGTTGCTCAGGTGAGACATATTCTATCATTTCATCACATGCCTCTTCATCTCCTGACACATCCATATCTTGCAGAAACAGATATCTTTTATGAACATTCATACTCTATATTCATTTTTTAAAAAAGCAAGCCCAACACTTTTATTTATTTTGCAATGAATAAAAAAAAAAGCTGTGAAAATCCTTGCATTTAAATCCTTGCACCATATTCACTACCTAATCACAACCTCTTCATAGGTGTGACTGAAGTGGCATGTAAAAGTGAAAAAAGTCTCAACAATAAAGCACAACATCCCACAAGAAAAGTTATATTGTCAGTCAATTGTTATAGTGATTTTCCCTTCATTTCCTGTGTGGTCTTGAGCAAACACATCTACTTTCCTTTCTTTTTGTAAAATACTACTTGGCTAAAACACTTAATCTAATAGGCAAGCCTGAAACAACAAAGGAACATAACCCATTAAGAGCCCTTAGCATCTAAACAGGAACTTTACATTTGCTGAAGACACAAAGTATGTTAAAGCTTCAAGCCAGAATCAGGACAAAAACATTAAAAGTTCTGGGATGAATTCCAGTCTCCTGAATTTAAGTATGTGAAGCAAGTATGTGCTTGCTAAAGCAGCCATCATCATGAGGTATGTTCTAGTGGCCAGTAGCTAGGTGTGCTTCTCCTCCAGATGGAGATGTAAATGCAGGCACTCCAAACTTGGGCAGACAAGATCTCCATCTAGAGGACTTCTGAAGCACCATCACTTCTATTAATTTAGCAAAATATTCCACCTAGGCCTTTCTTTCACCGGGCACAGGCACATTCCAGATCAGCTACCCAATTCTCTTGCCAACAAGACAATCACAATGAATCTATGGCATGCGAGCAGAGGGACAAACTGCAAGGGAAAAATAAAATACATTTCCATTTGAGGATTACCTTGCATGGGGCAGGTGCTGGGGAGTGTCACCAAAGATGGTTCATAATCTGCAGGAAGGGGCCGTAATGACACAAGTGAATACAAAGAACGGTTTGACCTGAAAAAATAAGACAGGCATTTTAAAAGCCATCTCCAGATGAATGGGAAAAAGTACTTCAGATATAAATTATACCACAGTCTAATACTGCTGCAGCATGGCAATTCAACAGGCTCTATTCAAGATTAGCTCCCCTCATCTACCAGATAAACAGGAAATTAAGTATGGCAATAGACTTACCTGAACATCTGAATTTTAAATGTTATGTTCAAAGTATTATTGCCAAGAAAATAATAATAATAATAATAATACTAATAATACTACTACTACTACTACTACTAATAATAATAGTAACAACAACAACAACAACAATAATAATAGTAATAGCAGGCTGCAGGACCTCAATGTTCTTCTTGAAGTGAGGGGCCCAGAACTAAACACAGAATTTGAAGTGTGACCTCACCAGTGCCCAGGACAGGGTCAGTAACTGCCCTAGTCCTGATGGCAAAAAAAATTATTTACCTGTGCCACTGTTTCACCACCCTCACAATCAAGCATTTCTTTACAATGTGTAATCTAAACCTTCTTCAGTTTGAAGCCATTCCCCCTTTTCCTGTCATTCCAGGCCTTTGTCCAAGGGCTCTCTCCAGCTCTCCTGGAGCCCCTTTGGGCACTGGAAGGGGCTCTAAGGTCTCACCAGAACCTTCTCCAGGCTGAGCACATTATGCACAACACATTATGCAAACATAAATGATTTCATCCTGCTTTCACAGGATTTTAGGGTAATAGTCTTAGCAAATTTTCTTCAGGTTTGAAACATACACACAAGTAAGTCTGGCATATTGCTTCTTTTGTCAATATAAACTAGGACTGGTAAAAACATCTGTTGTTATTCATAAGGAAGCACTTTTACTTATCCACAGGAAGGCCTAACAACTGAACACTCCTCAGGCAAAACTACAGCCAACATATAAAACCTAAAATAATCTGTCAACTGAATGGGAAAAAGACCCAAGCCATTTTAACAGTGTGTTACTTCAGTACTGGACCTGAACAGTTATTTCCTTTAAAACTATATCAGAAGGAAACCAAAATAAACCACATTTTACTTGTGTGCTCATTTGCCACTAATAAAGAGAAATAATCATGTCTTTCATATACTGCTCAGAAGTCTCAGACAACACTGTACAGCAGGACAAGAAAAGCACTTCAGAAAGAAGCACTATTTGAACAAAGACATTTCAAAGCAGTAAGGGAAATGCAGTCTAGGAAAAACTTTACAAATGGCATAACAAGAATTCTTAAGAGTAAGAAACATTTTTAAAAAAGATATAATTTAAATTATCTGAATAAGTAATTTAATTGTGGAAATTTCATGACTTACGAATCAGAGCAATGCACAGCACCTGTCCTAATTACAACCAGAGAACACAAAACACTGGAGATGATACTTCACAGGGGAGCTCTATATTTGCAATAAAGGTGATTAGAATAACTCTGCCCCATCCTAAATTCTGTGTAGAAACAGCTTACATACTCACCACAAATAAATTCCAAGATCATCCACGTGTGCTGAAGCCAGGAAATCTCCTGTAGGGGACATAGTAAGGCTCACAGCTGCAGAGTCTACCAAAAAACAATCTATGAGACTGTGGAGGGAAAAAACAGAGAAATTATTAGCAAGATAAACTCGTTTATCTGCACACATCTGAATTACAGCTGAATGCAAACAGGCTGCTAGAGGTATGGACACAAACCAGGGTAGGAGAAGTATCCAAATACATTATATAAACACAGCAAGTGTACGGCACTGTGCAACAAACCCCTTGTCTCTACAGAATGCCCTAAAATCAGATAAAGCTGGCACCTCCTTAGATATCCACACCCTGGAGAACATGTGATGAGCCATTCAACACCTTATGCCTAACACAAATATTTTATTAGCCATAAATTCCCTATTTCCAGTCAGGCCCAGTTGCTCAGACTGACAATTCCCTCTCAAGCATACTTCATATACACCTAGTTAATATTAGCACCTAATGTTTCTAAAATAAAGTATGAACTGTACAATGTGAAATTTGATTATCTGCAAGAGTTTTGGCATTATCACATCTTCAGCCTGATAAACCATTTCTTGATAATTTTTTTCATGATTGCAGAAAATTGAAAAAATACCATGTGAAAACTAAGTTAAAATGTAACTATTACAGCATTATAATAACATACTACTATGCAACTACAATGAGACATTTAATTCCTGGATGATGCACTCTCTAGCAGACTTCCACTCAAGCCCAGGTTGACAGCATTGCCTGTAACTTGCTGAAATACAAATTTCAGTTACTTCAAAATTTTAAGTAAAAGTTGAGTTTGCTAATTAGCTCACCAAGAGAAACAAAAAGAACAAATGAAGAGTGTGAATACTTTGCTCTTGTTTACAGCTCTACAGCCCTGTTCACTAACCATAGTAAAAATACTGATGTAACACAGGAGTTTAAAATGTAAAATCTTGTGGGCATGTATTTCCTCAGATACTGAGCACCCCTGTGATGGTTTGAGAGAACATGTCAAAACCAAAAGCCTTTTTTCCCTGAATGGAGTGCTTTATCCCTATGCATGTTCTTAGATGCATGTTGCAAACCTCAGGTAAGACAAAAATCATTCATCACTTCCAATATAAAATATATAAACACTAAACCCATAAATCCCAAACTTAGAAACATTTTGCACACTGTGTACAATGACGAGAAAAATTTACCCTAGATACTTTTTCTTAGCTTCAAATCCATCTTTGTATGACAATCCTTACCTATAACTGAGAAATTCTGTTCAATATATCAACCACAAAGAAATCCAAAGCAAAATTAACAAGAAATTTAGTTTTTCTACTTACTGAACTTGAAATCATTATTCAAATTACAGGATTTGAGGAAGGAAGGATCAATCTACTACAGGAAATAAGACACTTGTAATTTTTACACAAAAGCTAAATGAATCCTGCCTTGAGGCTGAAGGCATCTACCTTTATGCTTCCTGCCTGAGACAATGGAAGGAATAATGCTGAGCTCACATTTAACAGGCCTCTTAGGCTGTTTTTTCTCAAGTGCTCCATCCAACCTATGAACAGCTCATACCCCTGATTCCTCAATTTGTCTGTGCAAGCTGCACAGCAGAAAGAAATATCTGCAAACTATCTGCATAATGCCAGGGCTTCTGTTGGTAACTTTCTTTACACAGATTTGTAATTTTTTCCCAGTTCTAAAAAAGCCCTACATTAAAAAGACGCACTAGGAAGACCTGCGTTACATCGCACCACTCCCAAGTAAAAACAGATGTCCAGTCAATAGATGTCAGACCATTTACCAAACTCACTTGGCAATTTTTATAATGTTGGATTCTAGAAACAAGTTTTCCATCTTTTTATAAGAACAGTATCAAAGCTGAGGCTTTAGAATACACATTTCATGGGATGTTTTATCCATTTATGTGCCACAGAGGTAAAACAAGCATCAGGCCTTTTATTAAACGCTGTTCCTCCTTTTCAATACACTCCTCTGCCTATAGTTATGGAAAAACCTTGCCTTTACATAATGGAAGAATACTTTAAACTAATTACATTTAAAACCAAGGTTTGTCATTTATCTGCCTAGATTTCATCTTGACCTGAATTTCAGAGGCAAGAGACAAAACATTTAATTTTTTTTACTGTAAAAGAGAACTACTATCAGACTGCTTTTGAAAACATTATAGATTCTTATTGCAATCTATTAAGTTATTGAAGAAATGAAAAATAGAAGAAATGGATATTAATTCATGCTGGAATTTTTGTAGACATATTACTTTGCAAGGGGAAGAGTGTTTGAAAGATGAAGACCAGAGGACTAATTTGGCCAGTATAAATGGGTTCCCATTTATACTAGAAAGAAGACAGTGTCCATCCTGTCCTGTTTTACACTAGTGGTTCTCATCATCCAAGAACAGCCCAACTGTTTGTTGAGATGCAATGCACTTCTGGTACTAAAATGTGAACTTTTAAAGTGTACAAAAGTATTTACCACACCACATCAACAAAAGTAGTCAACCTAAATGAAACCTTTCAGTTCCAGGCACAACCACCAGAGCTGCACACTGCACAGTACCACCTTAAATTACAAAAAAAAAAATTCTCTCTGATGTGCTGCTGAAAGAATGCACTGGCAGAACGCAAAGTTACTTCTCAGCTTGTTTTTTTCCTGGGCTCCTCAACTTCTTGTGTGTACTTGCCTACTTTTCAGCCAAACTTTATTCTGGGAGAAGACTACTCAGAGTGGATCTCAAGAGAGCTTTTGGCAGTTGCAAGTATAAACAAATTAAAAATATAACTGATGTAAAGCCATACTGTGTTGTTAAAATGAATGTAAGTGAAAACAGGTTTCTCTTTACAAATCCAACTAGAGTACTGCATCCAACCCTGGGGCCTCCAGCACAAGACACACATGAAGTTAGAACAGCTCCAGGAAAATGACTCAAGGCCTGGAACACATTTCCTATGAGGAAAATGAGAGAGCTGTGGTGTTCTTCACCCTGGAGAACAGAAGGCTCTGGAGAAGACAACCTTGTGGCCTTACTTAATGGGAGCTTACAAGAAGGATTGAGAGAGACTTTTTAACAGGGTCTGTGGTGACAGGACAAGGGGCAGCAGCTTTGAACTAAAAGGCTATGGGTTTAGATTGGATACAGGGCAGATTTTTTTTTATGATGAGGGTGGCAAAGCACAGGAACAGATTGCATAAACAAGTAGTACATGGCCCAGCCCTGGGCCATGGTGTTCAAGCCCAAGCTGGGGGTCTGAGTAACCTGACCTAGTGAGAAAAGTTCCTTTCCACATCAAGACAGCTGTACTAGATCTTTGCTTCCAACTCCAACCACTTTGTGATCCTACAAACACTTCAGCATATCACAGTGAAATTCACCTCAAGCAATCCTTTTCCCTTTAGATCATAGTGGTGCTTCCAGACAAGGAACAAATTCACACTCACTCACACTACATGGAAACTCCAGGTGTCATCAACAGATCTTCAGGACAGTGTTAATTTGTAGACCCAGAAGAAGACATGCATTGCTAGCACTGGACACAATTTAAATAGTGGGCAGAGTTGTTAAATCATGTGCAACTTTGAATATCGTATCTGGTGACAGATAATCAAGCCAGAAGACTTTCTGCCATTTATGAGAAAGGGGATTAGTCCTTCTGCTGTACGTTTTTAAACTGACTTACCATCCAGAAGGAAGGTCCCAAGTCTTAATGGAACAATCCATTGATGAAGTTATCAGCCACCGACCATCAGGACTGAAAGTCTAAAATAAAATAGTCAATTTAAAGGCACAACCAATAAGCCAGTCCCCACAGGAGGCTGTGCCAAGACTAGACTGCTCCCTAAAACCCAGGTGAAATTGTATGGCCATAAACCAAAACTGATAATACACTACTGAAAGTGAGGAAAGAACAAAACCAGAAGCTTTTTAAGAACAGGTATAAACATAAAACACAGGACATATCTCACTGTTAGTCAAAGCACTTCAGTCCTCACTTTTATGTTCATGGTGGAAACCTATTTCTAAGCATAAAGCTGAATAAGTCAAGTAAATCCTATTTTAGTAGCATTTGTATATAAATTTGAAGCTAAAAACTATTTCAATGAACACTACAATGAACTATTACAGAATATGTAAATAAGGAATTATTAATGTGCTGCATAATCTCAGATCTTTTTCCAGCTTGCTCATCTTTTCTATATACATGGCTGAGACTTCTGCACAATTTTGCTCCTTTTCATTAAGTTTTCATTATTCCCAGTGCTTTGTTTTGTTTGACCCCCATATCAGCTTGTTGCAAATTTATAGATAAATCACAAACCACATTAAAAAACAGATGGCAATTTATCACTTTACATTTCCAAACATGGCTGAAAGTGCTGTGGAGCTGAACTACAGCTTTACTGTTCACAGCTGAACACAACACCCAATGATTTAATACATGCAGAGAAATCTACCATCTGTGAAATCTGTTAGGTATCTGTGCATGTCACCTGTTACAGAAAATGAGTGAACAATTACCATGTCATTAATTCGTCCATGGTGTCCTGAGAATCTCCTGACAATCTTCCTGGTTTCTATATCCAAAGCACTAATAGTGAAGTCATCAAAGGCAATTCCCAAAATACCACTGCCAAGAAACATCAACAGACATGACAGGGAATACTCAAGTGACAAAAAATAAAAACATCCTAACATTGCTCAAATTATCTTTTATCCTAAAAAAAGCAAGAGTTACATTCCTTTAGTCTAACAAAATGCCTCATCATCCTCTGTCTATTAGTCAGTTGTATTTCAAAGCATTAGAAATATAAATTCTAATTAATTTTAATTAAGAATACCGGCTATCATTCTAGATAAATATGTTCACCCAACAATATACATGCAAAGTATGTTTCTTACCTGTCTCTGTGAAGCAGAATTCCACTTGGAGAAGAAGAAAGTTCAGTGGAATAAACCAGATCTTTCATTTTGAATTTCCAAATTTTAATTAATCCTTCACTACCAGCTGTGATTACCAGCTGGTTCAATCCATCCACTGCTACCCCTCTAATTGCCCCTTCATGTGCTGCAAATCAAGAGAAAAGAGAATGCTGTTTCAGAATTTAAACTTAGCACAGAAATCAGCTGAATCCCAAACACTATTTTGTTTATCTTTTCCTGACTACAATGAATGATCAGCAAGCACATGACAATTTGAATGCCACTTGACAAGATGCTCCAGCATGCTAAGTTTTTTTTATCTCCACAGAAACCAAATTGATATCAATTAAACACCTAGAATACAAGTAAGAAGTGTAACTGAAGCTGAGTGTTAGCTCTTATTTCTGCTTTCCATTTGGGGAATTTTTTGTGGTTGTGAGATATGAGGGACTTCCTGAATCACTCAAGGAATGCCTCCAAGAGAACCTACCACTCCAGACAAAATTTACAGCTTCAGCTCAGGCACAAATTCTGGCAGTTATCCAAAGCTACTTCACACTGCAGTATAAGATTTAGGTCCTCTGGTTTTGGATCAATTTTATTTCTTAATCTACACCTAGATTAATGTTTTTACCTAGAGCTGATGGCCAGTAAGCAAAATTAGAAAATTCATCCCACTATCAACCAATGATTTATTAAAGACACCACTTCATGTTTGCTGAGCTAGAAGGCTTTTAGAAATCCAGTAAGTCTTAAGGGCTCATCAGGACTCTTTCCTTGTTTCTACAACAAAAAATACAGTGCCAAAAAACATGCATGAGAATACATGATGTGAAATATATATGGATGAAACTTTAAAAGGAAATGTCAGAGCACTGTCACATTATGTCCTAAATTTGCAGCTGGGTAATTAAAAATAACACCATATGCAAAGAACTGGACTTGCTTAGGACTTCAGTTTTCCATTCACATGAAACAGTCTCTCATTTCTAAGCAGGGGGCAAAAAACAGATGGGAAAATTTATCTAAGAGATAGAACCCTATGAAACAAGAAGTTAAATACTGGAAATCTGACTATCTCAAAACCAGTGGAGGCCAGAGCACCTCATTTCAGTGCTGACCATTGTGCTAACTGACAATCTTGTGTTAAATAAAATCAAGGATATGCTAACATCAGAGCTGTTACAATTATCAAGGATCCTGTCCTTTAAGTCAACTTTCTGACTGCAAGATAGGACAGTGCAATATAATTAGAAAAACTGAAATGTTTCCCAAATTCAACTCAGAACCTATGTTAAAGATTCATGCTGACAGAACAGCAGGTGACTGCTGCTCTGTTAAGTGTCTGTCTTTTGGAAGTTTAGGAGTTCTTACCTGTTTCCTCGCCATAACGCCCTCTGTGAATGCCAGACTGCATGTTATACACATCTACCTGTCCAGTTGACATCCCAATTACAGCAAAGTTACCACACGATGTAATGTCAACTGCCTTTCAAGGGAATAAAAAAAAACCAAACAAGTAATCAACAAAACAAAGTATCTGTGAAAACCATTTTTTTAAGTGTCCATTAATGGGTAAAGTTGTTGGAAGGTACACAGCATATTGGGAATATGAAACACTAACATTTGTTTTCAGGAAACCTGCACAAACAACTTATATCTCAAGAAAGGAGAGGGAGAAGCTCTTAAAATGAGCAAAGAGTCAGCATGTAATAAAAATGGCAATGCATGGTTATGAAAGATAATGAAATCCTAGCTTGGTGACATCCATCAAAAGCCATAGGTAATAGTAGCACTGTAAATTAAATAATAAAGATACCCACAAATTCAGTCCTTAATTACATTTAGAGTGTAAGCATGGCAATTGCATGCCTCTTTCAATGCCCACGATACCAATACCCTCCCAAATTAGGGTGAGATCACAGAGAGTTTAAATAGGAAGAAACAATGGTGTAGATGACTTTGGAAAGATACAGTCCAAAGAATCTAGTAGTCAGAAGAAAACTTTTGGGTTGTAAATTGGGTACATACAATTTAATTTATCTAACACCTAACTACTAAGCATATTGTCAAAAACCATTGTAAGACACAGGAGTAGCATGAAGCCCTAGCAAATGAGGGGTACCACAGTAATTCCTCCTTTTAAAACCTGGCAAACCTCAGCAAACATTTGTATCTCCATTGCTTCGTGTTTGACACAGTGTCATTGTGTCCACCTCTTTTGTAAAGGATTTTTGAGGTAGTATCAATTCTTGCCATTTGGAAATACTCTTCCTTGTATTGCCAAAAAAAAGCCCAGAGTCTTCAGCGATCTGCACTCTCAGAGTAAGTTAATTATCACAGGCATACAGACAACTCTACATTACTGTGACAGGCTAAAGGTAAACACCAACCACCTCTCTCAGCCAGAGTTAGTGCACTTAACTTGAATATTTAGGGAAAAAGAAAAAAATTTTATAAGACCATAAGCATGACAAACCAGCTCACTGGACACACTGAGCTGGCAGAAAGCACTCTGCAAGCAACTAAAATAAATCTACACCATGCTTTTTCCTTCTAAGCATTATTTCTGTACCAACAGGAATAAAAATAGCACACAGTGTGAATCTGAAGAAATCTTGCCCTAAATAAACTTACTGTTGCATATATGTCAACAGGTTTGTGTTTGCTAAATTCTTCTGGCCTCAGTTTGTGAGCTCCCATGGAGGTTTTCTGATAGTTCCAGGTTGTACATGTTATATACCCTTGATGGCAGGCAACAATACCATCCCAGTCACTCTGATGTGCCACTTCTGCAAGGTAACAGAGTCCTCTTAGAAACAGTAATCCTAAAGTCAAACTTAAGCTCTCCTGATATTTTACAGTACCTTGAGACAGAACAGTTCATATTTACTGTTCTTGTCGCACACTCAAAAGGCTACCACTCAAAAAAAACTGCTGGGCAAACAGTTGTTCACAGTGTAACTAAAATAATAACAACAAAACCTCAAGCATTGTTTTAAACAACAGACTTTGTGTCTTTGCATATTTTAGCTTCTGCAGTTTGAAATGCATATTTCAGTGTAAATGTTTTAAGCTGGTTTAAACGGTTCAGACTGCTCAATCTGTACACATTTCCACCTGAGTGTCTTTAACTTTTTTCTTCAGCTGTCCAAGCAGCAGAAGCCATCAGATAAAGTTAGGTTTAAGAGCTATTCTGGTTCATACAGCAAAATACCTCTTTTGCATTTCCAGGAAAATTGTTTACCAAAAGCTCAGCACCAAAACTTTGTAGTCAAATATGATATATGGGGATCTAAATAATGAGCGAGTTTGATTTTTTTTTTTCTGGAAATTCAAAAAAATTGAGAGCTTGAAACTGGGTGTTTCTAGAATTTCAAAGACTAAAGATACAAAGTAGTTCACTTAACCAAAGAAAGAGAAAGAAAAAACAACTCTAGAATGTACCTAAATGAATGGATATTTTATGTCTTCAAACAACAGCAGCTCTAGCAGTAATTTTAAATTTAATTAATTTTAAATATAAATTTTAAAAATATACACATATGCTTGCAACTAGTATGTACAGACAGTCTGCATCGTGGAAGTCAAATTACACAAAACTGTAAATCCAGATCTTTTAACGTAGGAAACAATAAATCATCCTCAGAAGAGAAAATAGTTACATTTTTGACAAAACAGATTTCAAGTCTGAAGAGGAGGTCATTAATTTAAAGAAGTACATTTGGATGAAGCAAACATAACTGTAATTCTGCTTAAAGAAGTTAGAGTCATTAGTTTCTTACTGAATGACAAATGAATTCATACTTGAATTTCAGCTTTAAAAAGTGACTCAAATGAGTGTACTGAGGACTCAAAATCAACTATAACTAAGATTTCCTCAGCTGACAAAGATCTTCAACCTCCAACTAGCTGCTGGTTCTCCAGCCTGGAATAATATGTACATCTGCAGATTCTGGCTCCCGTGCAGGAGATTTTCAAGTCAAGAGCCAGATAAGGATGTTTTAATATAAAATCCTCTTTTTGAAATATTGGAACAGTTTACCAACTCAAATGAAATTTTAAACTGTCACTCAGAAGCTCATGAAAGGCCACAGAATAATCTAGACATAGCATGTGGTTCCAAAACAATAGTGTTCTGAGGGTTCAAAAATGAAAGGAACTCATGAAGATGAAGTATTCATATTTAGTCTGTAACCTAGGTCAAAGACCACTTACCTGAAGCAAAGGCTGTAATCGGTGGCAGTGCCATCGTATCCAGCTTAAGGCCTTTCTTTTTTGATTTCTTTTTATTAATTGAACCTTAAAAATAGACATTAAAAGTCTCAGTCTCACTGCCAGAACTGAAAATAATGGTTTAAAAAGGACCATTAACAAAGTGCAAAGCTCCTTTTAAATTTAGGAACATTTGGCTTAAATAAACACATCACTGTTGTATAGGTTTGTAGAGATAAGAACATTAATGGAGTGTCTGTCAAAATTCACGCAATGCTGAGCAAAACACCAGACTTTTACATTCACAGCTGTGAATTCACTACTCAATCTACTTGTTCCAAGACCTTGTGCTGAAATTCTGAGGCAGATTCACAGCTAAAAACATGGTCCTATAGACATGACTATATAAAGCAATAAATAGTACCCAGCCCTTTCAATAACCAAAGAATCTTGAATCTCAAATTTATGCCCAAATTAATTTTCATGCATCTTTTCAAACAGGTCCAAATACATACATAACAACACAGACAGATACGTAAAACTAAGGCTTATTTCAGTCTTTCTGATCCTCACTCTCCCAAATGGTTCCTTAACCACGGCATGATATGCAAGATGTGTTTAAGCCAAACTCTACATCAAAGGAACACAAGCCAAGAAATATGAATTGGCCAACAGTCAATTGAACAGAATGGAAATAGGGTAAAAGTTGCAGTTATATATGCTGAAATGTCAGCCACTGCTTTACACATTTTTAATACAAAAATCATGCACAGTGTTTCCCACAGAGAAGTAACATGCCCTGCCAGGATCAGAAATCACTTTTTTAATTTGAGAGTACCATCACTGCAGCAAGGACTGAGTTTTCAGAGTAACTGAGGTGATCAGCTTTTACAGAACAACTGAAGTGAAAATAAGGCCTGTCAAATGTTTACATAAATACTTTTTAGGACTTCTTTTCACCCATGTTTGTACTTTGACTGAAATACTTACCACGTCCTAGGCTTTTATTGAACTTTTCATGCACTGTTGAAAAAGACTGCAATGTTCCATCTTGACCTAAGAAAGCATTAGCACAGAACAGTGAAGGGCAAAAATCAACTTTACTCATAAGCTATTTCAGTAAGAAAAGCAAAAGTAATAAGCAACTTCAGACACTATAATCAGGTTCAATCACTAAAAATTCTGGTCCAAGAATAAATACAGATCCACTCTGAGTAGCTCAACTAATGGAGCCTACCCTATTTTCTATGGCCTACATCCCAATCCCACAACTCTGCCCCTCACATGATCAGAATGACCCCTCTTCATAGACATCTTTTCCATGTTCAATTCTTCTAACTCTGTAATGTCTGATTTATAACATAATGTAATGTAGTATTAATCAAATTTTATGAAGTTAATTATGAATTTAAAGGAGATGCCTCTTCTAAGGAAACTAGTAGCCCATGAAAGGCAACCCTAATTCATATCTGATGGACAAAGTTCCAGCATTGTTTCAGAAAGGAGTGTAGAGAGTTAGTCTCCCCTCTACACTGCAGATACGTCAGATATCAAAGGTTAAGACCCTTTCCATTGTCAAGGTTGCCTCTGTGGCCTCTCCACTGCAAAAGCAAATGTGAAGATTCATTAAGCAACACTTGACTGATATTGTGGTTTGTCTGGTGTGGTCTAAAATACCGACAAGAACTCATTACATGAATGCAAGTCATTAGCTGGATGACCAGCAAGACATTTCAGTACAGGGAGTATAACGTTTTCAAAAGTAGCCCATATAGACAATTACTTAAGAGTAATTAAGAGACTAGGCAGCGAGTCTCTATCACCCCATCGCCTAAGTGGTCTGGGGTAAAATATGCTCTAATCTAGCACTTCCCTCTCCTAAGGGGCATTTTATATATGCTAGCTCCTAAGGAAGGATAGTCACTTACGTGTTTTTACACTTTTAGATTAATATATCAGTAAAAAGCAACCTTGAAAATATATATTACAAATACAAGTAAACTGTAATAAATTACAAAGACAGTGCAAGCCACAAAGCTTGATCAAGCTACTGGAAAAAGTAGTTACTAACTGCATTATGCTACTTATTTTTCTCCTGCCACAACCACATTTCCCAAGTTGTTAAAGATTTCATTCTGACCAGCTAACACTTGCTCAGAAGATAACAAAACTATTTTCATTAATCAAATATATAAATACTGATAATAGCAGCTCCTTTGATATTCTTCTTTCAAGTACTCTTCAGCTGATATTATTCTGGGGAAACACACATTTCCCACTAGAGTAGGAAAACTCCAGTGAAACACTTTGTTACAGTAATAAATTACACCATTTATGTTAACTACCTACTATGTTTCATAAATATATTATACAACACTTGAAATACAATCTAGCATATTAATAAAATAAAGACACTTGGCTCTGGCATGTTTTCTTTATCACAGCAAGAAATGAGACTGAAAAAGAATGGAGATTCTTACCTGCACTAAGAATTTGCTCTCCATTTTGCCCATGATATCTGATTTTTGTTGGCGGCGCACTGTGTCCTATTCGGCTTCTCAATACTCGACCTGTACCACCAGGTCCATCAAAAATCCAAACCTGCACCCCAAAACAAGCAGAAAAACCAGGCTGATAAACATTTTCCCAATAACTGCACCTCTTGTTAGTGGAACATGTTTATCTGGGAGCTGGTGCAGCCCACTTCACACACTGGCTTTCATCCTTAAACCTAAAACTTCGGAAGTTTCCATCACATCACTTGATTTATTTCCTGCTTCTCATTCTGCCCCTCCACCAAAGCCTAATGGCATCAGAGGACATGTAGCACAAGAGACTTTTATCAACAGCAACTGCTTATGATCCAAAACATTATCAAAATGGATCAAGATTTAAAAGAATACTGGGACATAAAGTGTGGTTTCTGGAAAAGTGGATCCACAGCTTTGTTCTTCAAGGGTACTACAAAGCAGTAAATGAAGCAAAGACAACACAGCAGTAAATCTTTAAACTACAGTCCTCTACAGTCCAACTGAGACAAGCAACTTGAATTTTGTTGTATTGGTTTCAGAGAGCAGCAGTGATTGGAACTCACCCGTAGAGCATTATCAGCACCATTAGTAATAAGAAGTGGCTCCCCAGGGACAAATGTCATGCCAGCTATTGCTGTGGAATGGGCATCTTGCATCTGACACATCAGTTTCTTCTCCTCTAGATCCCACAAAGCAATGTGTCCAACTGGGCTACCAGCTGCCATTACTGGGTGTCCATCTGCTCAAAAAAAAAAAATTCAAAAGGTTTGCATATTGATATTTAATTCATCCCCACATCTTAAAACTGACGCTAGAAAAGTCTATAATCACAAGGAAAAATAAATCTCAAGTTGATGGTAGAAATAATTAGGTTTTAACAGAAATATTGTACCATGTCAATCAGAAAAGAAAGCAAACTCACTGATAATAAAAATAGGACTTTCTCATATCAGGTAACAATAAAATCTCTAAATCCAGCCATCAGAACTAGAGGTTTTGCTTGAAAATGCAATAGATATTGGCACAAAAAGGCTCTCCTCCTACTTCTCACAAGTCTTTTCACAATTTTCTCCAGTAGTATTCTTTCTCAACAGGGTGTGAACTCAATCTATATTCTGTTAAGATTTGCAAGATTATTCAAATGAGAGATTAGATTCAGTATCAATAGCTCTGCAGGCAGGATCAACATTGAACTAACTAGTTTTAATAATTAGGACATGTTCATTAGACAAGAAAAAGCTGTGAATATAAGTTGAGATTCCCCCTTAACACCCATTCAGTATTCACCCAACTATTAACATTGCAACATTATCTGGGGGGGACAGACACTGCTGAGAATAAGTTTGGACACTAAAGCAAGAGGTACTGAATGCAACACTTCTGACAATTGTGTATTGTGTTAGCTCTTTGCACACTGTAAACAAACTTTTCAAGTATGCTGTATGTCACCTCCTATGCACTATGAACACAAGAAAATGCTATAAAACAGCTAGCATGATGAAAATGCATGATCTCCCTTATTTATTGCTACCTCTCCTTGATTTCCTTCAGCCTTCGAAAACTAAAACTCTCAACACAAATTTGATTCTGAATAGTTTTATCATAAACTATTTTCTTCTGTTCCACTTAGTTATGTTAGTACTTTCATACATATTTCTACTAAAAAATACCAGGACTTACCTGTACGAAAAGATATTGCTGTGATGGGACCCCAGTCCTGTTGAAACTTCATCAGAGTTTCATCAAACTTAATATTATGTACTATGATATGACCAGATACAAGGCCAACAGCAACAACATCCACTGCTGGAGCCTGCAAGAAAAAATTCTGTTTCCAGAAGCTGGAACTCCTTTGAAAAGCAGATCACTTTAAGTGTCCAGTAGCTTTGGAAGACCATTATACACTGTGCCACACTACTCCACATATTTATGAATTTTATCCTGCACAACTGCTGACTATTTTCACAGCTGTCATCAATGCTACGAAAAAGTTTTAACTTACTTTTATATATAAAAAAAAAAAAGTAGCAAATACCATTACAGAATATTTTACTGAATCAACAAAATCTATATTTTATCAAACTCTGAAGCAAAACAAATCTGGCAAAAAAGCTACCAGTGTAATGGAGATTCATGATACTCATGCATCTTGAAAACTGTGAGTTCATGACATCATTCAGTGAAGACTATAGATGTGATGAACACAAAACAGGTAAGATGCTAAATGCAACAGAACTAGGAATAGAGGAAGAGCAGATAATAAACTTTTAGTCATGAGAGGGTTATTACAATGACCTGAGAGAATACACACCACCACCTTTACTGCTGGCATTTTAAACAACAATATTTTGTCTGCTGTTCTTGACCAGTTACATATGAAAATAAAAATATAAAAATACTAACTTGTTCAAGAGTTGTGACTGCTAAACCCCATCCTGGAAACGAGTACAAGAGTTTGCTGTAAAACAAATATAAAAGCCCATAAATTAACTAACACTTGGGGATTTTCCATGCCACAATGGATGTTTTATATGTACTTATACAGAAAAGTACATCAGCTTTCTGTTCTTATAGGTCAGAAAAAAGGAAAAAAAAAAACCTGTGATACTAAGAAGTAAGGTTAAAAATGAAACTTACGACTAAATTTTATTGAAAAAGCTAGTGTTGTGCTTTAATACCACAACAACAACATGACTACATGCCATGAATATATGAAATAAAAGAAACACCAGTTATATAATGGAAAATTGAGTTAGGAGAACACAACACTAATTTATGCAAGCTGACTTAACACGTATTTGCAGCATGAACATTAACACGCAGTGAAGCTCACTGTACCTGTAACTTTCATGACTGAGAAAAGCAGCTGCTCATGGCAGGAATGAAATACTGACATGGTGGATGATGATCTTCAGGGACATGCTCAGAGACAACTGCATGTCCACACATCTCTCATCTGAGTCTAAGGCTCAAGTGCTCGTAATTACCTCCACTCTACCTGCCAGCACTTCCTTGAACCCACAATAACCAAAAAAGTTTGGAAGATGGGAAGCAGGAGGCCCGAACATGCTTCTACTATTATTTCAATAGCTTTCTGGGAAAGCTTTGTGATTCCAAGAAATTTAAAAAAAAAGTAATTCCTGAACAACCCCTGATATTTTGTAAGTAGAGTAAACAACACGCAACCTGAAAGGCATCAGCATTCAGGGAGCAGCAGCATTCTTTATTCCTGGAGATATACCAACTGAAAACCTGTGCCAATATTCGGTAAAATATTCCAAACTTAACAGTATCATTTGCTGCCTATCTAACTACTTGTAACATGAAGTGTAGCCAAAGTCTCAAGAATCTTACTTGGATCTTATATTCCATAGCTGCAAGGTTCCTTGTTCGCTCCCAAGGAGAATTTTATTCAGATAGGTGCTGGGATGCAGAAGTGCAGAAACTGCAAAAGTGGCTTTGTCAAAATCTATTCGAAGATATTCTTCTGCAAAATCAGTAAGAAACAGTGTTAGTGTTGCTATCCCTACAACTCTGCAGGCTTGTCAAATGAAAAAGCAGGATAGATCTTTAACTCCTCAAATCCTGTTTCTTACATTAAAGGATCAGCTAACGTGTAACAGAAGAGGATAAACTGCTTTACATTGTAACATCTGTTGGCTCGAAGGTTTATTTTGTTCTCTGTAAGTCTACACTTCAACAATACTGGCAATACCACAGTGATTTGTATCTGAGGGATTCCTGCTCCTGCCTGAGCAAAACACCTCATCTGATCAGCATTCCTTTTGTTTGTTATAGCAACTCCAAATCTCCAAAGCCTGGTTACAGACACTTCTGACAACCAGCCCGCAGAGAATAACCCATGTCACGCAAATGAATGCTTTCTAAAGAAAAATGTTTGGCCCACTGAAGCACAATTTCACAAAGAACTTGACAACAACATGAGAAGATGCTGACACAAACAAGAAGATTATTTATTATAATTTAGTCATACCCAGTCTGGTAAATATCAAGGAATTACAGGAATTCAGAAATAATGCCAAAGCTGCTCCATCACAGCCTTTACAAGAAAATGAAACACTAAAATGTAATTTTCATATAACCATTTTCTCTTTTACATCTACACAGAAGCTTACTGGGTCTCAGCACATGGTACAGTATCCATTCATGAAACATTACTGCAGGATTAGAATTATTAAAATACTAGAATAGATTTTCCTTTTCAAGAACAAACTACTTCTGAACATGTGCATTTGGGAAAAAACCCTTCTTAAATTACTGGCTGTCAAACAGTGTTACCCTATAAAGCAGCAACAAAAATTAAATCTCTCACCTTCTGACTGTATATTCCAAACAATAAGAACATTATCAACATCCACAGAGATGACATGATCACCAAAAGGCTGTAGAAGGTGTATCCTTGCCTTGTGGCCTTCATAGGTATGAACCACCTACAATTTCAAAGTAGAAATGCTTTCAGTAAGCTGTTAAGGCAGAATATCATGTTAACATAATACTTAAGTGAAGCTAATGGATGTCAGCAGCAAATTCAATAAAAATTCATGGAAAGGCCACACAACTTGAAGTGCAAAACAAATAATTGCATCTGATATTTAAAACTATTTGCAAAAAATATGTTACCTAATTATTTTTAATTTTTTACTTTCAATTAATTCGGCTTATGTGAATTGATGGTTTTTAAAAATCTTTAAACGGATACTTAATTATTGTAATTAATATGCAAAACACAGTTCAGCATTATGGAATTTGCTCTCACATTCTCCCAGTTTAAGCTTTTTACTCCTTATTCTACAATTTGTTTCCCTAAAACTGAAGGTACCAAACAGCTATGGAAATAGATATTTGTAGAAAATTGACAGCCTTGATACCACAAACACTACACAACTGTTTTGTACCGCTGAGTAAGAAGTAAATTAATAGAAACCTCTTTGTTCCTGGCAAAAGCTTGGAGAACATTGTCGTATGAAGCAAATATTAACATGCGATCTGCTGCCAAACATGTGATGTCTTGTGGCAAAGTATTACCTGTTGATCAAACAAAAGAAAAGTTAAACAAGTTTCAGGCTCCTAGCAAGAGAGAAAGCTTGATAGCATATTTCTTCAGCATGGTGACCCACAAAGAAAGGCCTTTGGTCAAACATGTTGAATTTTACAGAAATGCACACATTTCAAAATAACACAAATATTACTACAAAACATTATGCCAGTACCAACATCATAAGTAACGTAAGATTGGTAGATCACCAGGTTGCTCTTTTGAAAAACACGTAATAATAAATTAGTGAACTAAGTAAAGTACATGTTAGCTTTGTGGGGACTGGAAGCATAGATGATAAATCAAAGTCTCAGCATTAGCAATGCTTACTAGGTTATTATTCTGCAGGCTTGGGAGTAGGAGACCCACGCCTGCACCTATGTCCTGATCACACTGAGAATTTAATGCTCTAAGAATACATCTCATTCCCTACATCTTGACTGGTTCAGAAAGAGTATATAATGTCAGGGTATTTACTTTACTAGCCCAAAAGGTAAAATAGTCAAAGTTCTAGACCATACTGAGAAACTGCTAGTGTGGTCTCAAATGGGAAAACAGGAAAAAAAATACTATAGCGAATAATACTATCAATTCATAGAAATATAAAAATGCAAATTACAGCACTTTACTCTTCTGCAGAGAAACACCAAGTGCAAATTCACGGTGGGAGTGAACCTATGTATGATACAAACTAGCATGGTCACACAGCAGCCTTTCCCACAGAGGTGCTTTGTACTGTGAATTATTAGCAGGCACAAAGAAAACTGCAGCCTCTGCTGTACTGCAGCATGGCTTCAAAAGAAGGGACTGAAATAAGAAAATAAAAGAAGGTTTTGGTCTATGAGGTTTCATTTGTCTGAATACATCTTCCCACAGCTGAAGTGACTCAAGCTTACAACCAGGTTACAGATACCTTGTATTCCACAGGAGCTGTATGCAAGGCTGCTTAGCTAAGTTTTAGGCAGACCCAAATTAAAAAGTTCAGAGCACCAACCATGTAACATCAGCAAACCAACAGCACCATAAAAGAGAGGCAGAGCATTCATTTTTTTCAATCACAATTTTGTATGTCAACTCTCAATTTCTCAAAAAGCTTAGATGATTACATGTGTAAGATGATGTAGCCCACTGCAGAACAGAATGTGCAATGTTTTTATGATTTTGCAAGATGAAAACGAAGTTAACGTGTTTACAGCTTTAAAAATACATAGCTGATAATCTAAATCCAGTCCTGGTTTACTTATTCTCAAGCTTACAGATGCTCTGTTAGTAAAATATATTTTATATATGACTCCTCTGTAAAATTTTTCTGGTACACAGAAGTATAGCCTCAACTTTTCACGATAGAGTGCATCCCTCTGAATTATCTAAGTGTCAAGTGAAAGGGGCCTTTGGAAATCAACTGGCTCAACATCCCACCAGCTCTTCACAAAGTTTATCATCAGTACCAGACTGGGTTAGCTGCAGCTGAGTCTTGAACATTTCTGGGGAAGGAGTTTTGCTCAAGGTCTACACTGTACCACAGTCACCTCTTAGGACCATTTTTCCTACCCTCCACTGTGACCCTCTCAAGCTGCAATCTGTGAGTGCTGCCCCTAGCTGCTCTGTCTACCTCTACCACCATCAGCACAAATCTGGTCCCACCATCCAACTGCCCTTCAGGAACAGGCTGCCTCTGGGCCACCCTGTATCTTGCCCTTCTTAGCACTAAGCAGATCTAGTTACTCCAGTGTCTCTTTTCCTACTGCTTGCTGTGGGCCCCAACACTCTCTGGCTCCTCAGCATGCCTCCTGCAGGAGAAAAGGGAGCTGTGGAAGGGACAGAACCACACTAATAGGGTGCTGCAGCCCAGGCATGGACACCTCAGCAGTGTGAGGTGCAGGAGAAGAACAGCTTTGCCTGACCTGCTGAATGCCTTCTTAATGAGGCTCAAAACACAGCCTGCCTTACTCAATTACCATGGTTCTGGTCCACGTTCAGCCTGGCACCAGCACAGCTCCAGCTTCTTTCCAGCAGGATGCCATGAAGCCAGTCAGTTCCCAGCTTGCTCTGTCCCAGGTACAGCAGGGTTCTGCACTCATCCTCACTGAATTTGGCAAGGATCCTGTTGGCCCAGGCTTCATGTTTTGCAACAGCTGCCTGGACTAAAACTCTGCCACTCTGGGTGTCAGCTATGCCTCCTAAAACAGCATCCTCTGCAAGCTTAACCCAGGAGTGCGTGCTGCCTCGTCACCCAGGCTGCTGGTGAAGAACATGGGCCCTGCTGCTGACACCCAGAGTGTTTTGGTTTGCCACCAAAAACCAAGTGAATGTCAAGACATCAATTCATATCCTTTGTATCCACCAGTACAACCAATGCCGAACACCCCCTGAAGGCATCTGCATCTATTTTCTTCATGTAATTATTTTCCTCCTATAACAGTCCTCTAATAATCACAAAAACAGCAACCAAACAGGGATCTGCAATTAATTCAATAAATTAATAATTAAGCTTTATTCACTGTGCAGCCCTTATAGCCATAAGACCTATATAACCATAGAGGTGTTTTCTGGAAGAAAAAAGATGGTAAGAACAGAAGGTTGAAAATGTATGTCTCTAAGAAAACTAAATTCAGTTTCAACAGCAGTCTTATTTTCAAATTGCTATTTTAATTTCTGAAACTCCTTTTAATATATTTCAGTGTAAATATTATTAAGTACAATTTACTTTCTAGTTTTTGAGTTGAAAATGAAGTAAGACCTGTTTAAAAAAAATCCCCGACAAAATAAGAGGAATGAACAATTTGTGAATACTTACTCACAGCAACAATACCAAGCTTCTTCACCTGCAATGACAATGTTAAAATGGCATTTTTACTGATAGGTTGCACTGAATTCAATATAAACAGAAATTCAAAATTCTAGGAATTAACCTAGATCAGACAATAAATTTGATACCTCACAAACCAGAAAAATCATTCATCCTAGTTTAGAACACTGTCTACTGAAAAACACATAGACAACAGGTCAAAAGGAATGGGACAATGCATTCCCCAAAAGACAAACTACTTACCAACAGTAAGTTGTGCTTCCTGATTTTACCCTAATGCACAGAAAACTGAGGACATATTAAGACACCCTGAGGAGGCCTGGATACCTTAGTTTCCACTTGATCTCTGCTTCTACCTTATTTTCACTACAACCACACTGTATTCTAGCTTTATCTCTGTTCACAGAGAATTTGGTTTAGTCTAGGCCCAGTGCCGATCACTGCTGTCTTTCAAAGGCTGTGAAGAAGACTGGTGGGAGTGAACGCTGAAAGGCGCCACAGAAGATCACAGAGGATCCCTGATGTCCGCGCTCGGGTGTTCACCGCAGTCAGCTCAGTTCTGTGTACTGTTTCTTATACAGTGAAAATGCTTTGACTGAGCCCAGGGAAGTCAAGGAGTCTCTCTCTTTTGAGGCATTCCAAACCCACGCAGGCTCGTTCCTTTGTAACCTGCTCCAGGTGACCCGGCCTTAGCAGGGGGGTTGGTCTGGGTGATCTCCCTCCCGACCTGAGGGGGTTTATGATTTTACACAGCAAAAAACGAGTCCGTATCACAGACTTTTATCTTGCTGAACTCAACTATGCTCATCCGTTTTCACACAAGAGTTTTGACAGGATCTGACCGCCCCCCGCCCCTAAAACGTCACCCTCAAACGCTAAACCAGAGCGGGTGAGCTTTGATTTATCTTGTAGCGAAGGCAAAGCTTCAGCACCCGGGCGCTCCCGAAGGATGAGCTGTGTGACATCGGCTAATACTGCTCAAAAGGCTGAATAAGCCCATTCCCGGCCTCTTTAGCCGGCGGCCTCCCTTTTTCCCTCCCTCCCTCCCTCCGTCACCGCGGCTGCGGAGGCGCCGCAGCCCCGCACACGCCCCCGCATCATGACGGCGAGGGCGGGAGGAGGAAGGGAGGGAAAGGCGGATGTTCCCGCACGGCCCCGGCCTCCCCACGGCGGGTCGGAGCGGGAAAGAGCCCAGGACAAAGGAGCGGGGACCGGGACGCCGCGTACTCACATTGTAGGTGTGGACACTGCTCCCGATGGCGACGGCCAGGTAGAATTGGCGGTGGCGGCCGTGATAGCGCAGGACGTGCGGGACGTGCCCGCTGAAGCGGCCGAGCACCCGGAACGCGGCGAAGAGCCCCGCACCCTCCCGCGCCATGGCTCCGCACGTGTCCCCGCGCCCGGCCGCGTCCGCCCGCCCTCCCGCCGGAAGCGCCCGCCCGCTTCCGCCGCCGCGCCCCGCCCCCCCGTGCGCCGCCGAAAGCGGCCCCCGCCCCGCCGCACACGCTCCCCCGGCCCCGTTCCGCCGCCCCGCTCCGCCGCCCCGCTCCGTCGGCCCCGCTCCTCCGCCGCCGCCCCGCGCACGGGCGCGGTGCCGCCCGGGCCCGCAGGGGAGCATCAGCCGCGAATCCTGCCGCAAACATTCCACGCAGCCGCGACTGCGCGGTTTTTTCCCTTTTATTCTTCGTTTTTGTATCCCCTTTTATTCCGCATTTCGTTATCCCCTTTGTCTTGGCAAAGCACTAGGTCCGGTTGCGGGTGGCCCCGCGCAGAGGCGGCAGAGGAGCGTGAGGTGAGCCCACCTCCGATAGCGCATCCCGCGGGATGCCCACGTCGGGAGCCTCTGAACTTCCCGAGGTGTCTGTTTAGAGTTTTTTGTGGTGGTGGTGGTAGTGTTGGATTTGTATGTGGGCTTGTTTTTTGGGGTTTTTTTTGGTTTTTTTTAAAATAAATTATGGATATTAAAAAAAAAAATACCAACCCGCAGGATGACTCCGTTGCTATGACTGCACGGCGGACAGTGGAAGCGAAGTCCGGCGGAGGAGGCAAAATGAAAAGCCGCGCCACCCCTAGGCCACTTATGCCAAGTTGTTGTAACTTCTCCACACCGCCATCAGCTCCCGGGCTTTGCTCTTGTCGCACGGGGCCGGGCTTGACGTGCCGGCGGCGCTCCCGGTGCTGTCCCCGGGGCTGTCCCGCTGCGCTGTCTCCGTGCCCGCCTGTGAGGCGCAGAAGCCGGGGCAGTGGTGCTTCAGGACGGCCAGGGTGACGCGCCACAGCTCCGGTCGCTCCCCGCATCCCCACGCCCGCTCCAGGAGGCATTCCAGCAGCCGGCCCGCTCGCTCCGCCCGCCTGGAGTCCTGCGACCAGACGGCCGGTCACGACCCTTAGCTGGGTTTCCCTTCAGCGCCTCCCCACGCATCCTTACAAAGAGGCTGCCCATCCACCGCTTCTCCCCGCTTTCCCTTCTTTTCTTGCCTTCCCTTCTTCCTCATTTTCCTCCCCCTCCTCTCTTTTTCCCTCTTCCCCTCCTCCTCCTTTTCCTTTCTCCCTTTTTTGCTCCCCTCTTCCCTCTTTGTTTTTTTTTTTAATGGGAATGCCGCCTAGCCGCAGGGAAGTAGGCGCACCGGGGCGAACCTCGGACTGCCGCTTGCCCGCCGGCTCGGAGGGCGCATCCTCGCAGTTGTGAAAATCCAGTTGTAGCTCCTGGAGGGAAACAACAACAGGGAATGCTCATTAAAACCATGTCCCACGGGGTCGCCTTCGCCGGCTGCCAGCCTGCCTCGGGCACCCCGTTATAGAAATGCCTCCTGTCTCACCGCCCCGTCGGGGCCTCGCAGGGTACGGGCGGCTGCGGGAGCCGGGCGGCGGCCGCTGCTGGGCTGCGCTGGGCAGCCGCGGGCTGTGATGCCCGAGCCAGCGGCAGGGCTGCTTTCCGCGAAAAACACTGCCTGGTCTTTGCGCTAAGGGCCGGCTGAGCGTGTGAACCCTCGGCGTAGCTTCTAAACCGCTTATCACCTTTGCGACCGTGACACCATCTTCAGCGCCGGTGAAACATTATACAAGCGACTTTCAGTCCTACGGGTCTGCAAGGTGCTGGGAAGGGTCGGGTAGAGCTCTGGCAGCGGCCGCCCGGGCTCCTGCTCTCCGTCCCTGCCAGTCCCAGCTTCAGCGAAGTACTTTTTAGGAAGGTCGCCGGAGGAGAGCAGGACATAACTTCAAGGTCCTGTTTCACAGGTACCGGTTTACTAAACCAGCCAAATCCCGGCTTGTTAACCGAGATTGTCAGAAAGTAGCTGCCGGTGGCCAAGGGTAAAAACGAGGAGGCAGTGCCGTCCCGATAGTTTCCCTCCGATGCCACCAGAGAAAGCACCAACCTCTTGTGTAAAGGTTATGTCTGCATCCAAAACGTTTAGTAGATCCTCTTGTATCTTGTCGTGGTCACAGAGGCTGAAATTGTAGGGGGACCCCCGCGGTAAGAAGGCGATCTGAAGAAAGATGATCAAGCTACAAAGGACTGTGTAAGAAAAAGCCAAAGGTTAATTACCCTGCACCGCTGCGTGACCCGACAAGGCACAAAAGGCAGCTGAAGAGAGGGATGCCCGTGCTTCAGAAGCACTAGAGAAACTGGTTGGTTACCGTTGTGATTATCCATGGTGTCTTTACACGTTGTTTTTCCCCTCCCGGGCTTCAGATCGTTGCTGGCTTCATATATGTACCTGTACGCCTACGGAAATAAAGGTTTCCAATTCCATAACCGGGGCTCATTTGGACGTCTCTTTCACCTCTTTCCAGATTTGTAAATAATTATTACTCAGTCTTGAAGTTGTGTCACTGATGCGAAAATAAGACCGGGATAACGAATAATAATCAAAGGCATCATCCAAACCCCAACCAAAACAAAAGAAATCACAAAAGCTTAACAACAGACAATCTTGCTTGAAACAAGTGTGAGTAGCCCTCCCCACAAACACGTGGGGTGCAACTTCAGCGGGGACTGTTGCAGTGAAAGCCGATTTTCCCTTGAAGGCGAGAAAAGATGCTTCGGGGCACCTGCAGAGAGTCTGCCGGGGGGTGGGCAGCATGCACACCTTCCACACTGAGGTTGCAGGGGCATCTCCAGTGACACCTTTTAACATTCTAGCGCGGCAGCGAGTGGAGCATAGTGGTCGTTTCTCTATCCCCCTCTACAACTGCGGGTTTGGTTTTTTTTGGTTTTTTTTTTTTTTTTTCTTTCGAAGGTGAACGTTTTCTATTACAAACCCTTTCGCCGGGGGAGCCCCTTGGCTTGCTTAGGCTGCGGGGAGTGCAGTGGAGGAGCCCCCGCCCGGCCCTGGGACCCCGCAGCTGACAGGGCAGGAGGCTGCACCGTGCACTGCGGGCTGGCATGCGGGGAACAGCGCGGGACAGGCTGCCCCGGGCACAGGGTAGCCGTACCAGGGGGATGTCAGGGGCCAGTCTGCTCGGGGCGCTGGCCACCAGGGCGCCCGGGACGCCGGGCTGGAAGGAGGCATAGTCCCGCTCCCTTCCTCACTCCCCGGAGCCTTTCTCCGGCCGGCACCGACGCCTCTGCCACGTTCGGCATCAGCTGTTCCCTGGTCCTGCTGAAGTGTTTCGGGGAAAGTG
Source organism: Parus major (assembly GCF_001522545.3). Lineage (NCBI taxonomy): Eukaryota > Metazoa > Chordata > Aves > Passeriformes > Paridae > Parus > Parus major. The sequence goes on along the minus strand of NC_031799.1, from coordinate 68,190,683 downwards.
CCCGGGGAGCCTCTGCGGGAGCCCCGGCCGGGGGCGTGCTCGTTTTCGGGGAATGCTCCCTGCGGCATGAGTCATGAGGGAAACCCTGGAAGGATGCCGCGGGACAGCGCACCTCTCTGGCCCGCTGAGCTGAGGACCAGCCAGGGCAGCTTAGTCACCAGCGGGCGCCTGTCCGCTTGAGTGGGTTCCCGCCCTGCTCTCGTCTTGGATCTTTTCCTTTTCTCTGCTTCTCCTCGTCCTGCATCTCGCAGCCAGCCGGGGCCCCCGCCTCTTGCCTTAATAGCTATTGCACTAAGGGAGATGCGTCTGCAAAGTGTCTGCAAAGCTGTAGCCGAGCTCGGGTAGCCCTCGACAGCACTGGAGAGGGTGCTCACCTGTACTGCTCTCACAGTGCTGCCAAACAAATTCGTTTCCTAAAGGATGTCTTGTTCTCGTATTGGGGTTTTCTTAGCTTGCAAAGTCATGTGCTTATTCTTTGTCTAAAGATTTTTGTTTGAAGTTGCTAATGGGCTTCACGGAAGTTACTAAGTTGGTAAAACTATCAATCTGTTTAATAGTTCTGTGTTTCTCTGCGTAACTGGAGGTGCACCATAGCATAAAGGTCACCTTAGGTGAGTTTTATTGTACACCAGAGAACCAGCATCATAACCAATGAAAAGCCTATTTGTGCCATGAATTCAGTGTAACACTAATCTAAGGTCCAGGAACGTGTCATTTTTTTACTTTTCACTGTTCATTTGTCTTTAATGAACAGCACACAAACCCCTGTGAATAGCTAAATAAAGGTGTTTATTTGCCTCTACCAAACAAGGATATAGTAAACTTGTGTGTATATAAAGGGAGCAATTATGTTTCAATGCAAAAGACAAGGGGTTGAAATTCTTTTCCACCACTGGTAGTACACACAGGCTTTTATTTCTGAAGCTGTGTCTCCAAAGATAGAACGAAGTTGCAAAAGACACCGGCTATATACTCTGATTAGCAAATGAAAAAAATGTGATTTTTAAAGAGACCAGAAATACACGTGCTGTAAAAGACAATTTGGCATTGAAAACATGCTTGTAAATAAGTTCAAATGGAAGTCTATTAGGTAAAAGGGAGTTAGCTTCTTCTTCAATCACTTTTTTTTAATGGAAAAATTATGTAAATAAATACTATCTCTCAAAAACTTTGCTAATCTCTTTATTTGCATGAAGCAGTAAACCTCCAAAATGTCCAATTATGATGAATATGTGTTCAAGTTTGTTTTCTAGTTTAAATTATTCCAAAAGAAAATATCAATTACTGACATATGTACCAGAGAGGCAGGGGATAAAAGAGGATATTAGAAAAATCTGTTCATTTTTATAAACATAGCAATTCAAACTTTTACTTGCTTCAGCCTAGGGTGCCGTGGCCTCGCTTTTGACAGCGGCTTTTGACTGGAGCAATTGGCCAAATATAAAGGACTTGGAAGTGGTTCCATTAAGAAAAATCATTTTTCTGTTGGATCTTTATACTTACAATACACCTACTTTCCTCCTTAATCCCTGTTTCCTGGCTGAATTGAAGACCTCACATTTGTGGTGGTGCTTGAGAAACAGGAAGATGGAATTGAGAAACAGCTGTTGCTATTTTGCTGCAGGTTGAGATGGTATCTGTGGGTAGGACTGCTGCCAGCACTCATCAGAAGAAGAAGAAAGACAATATGAAGTCACTGACTTTGGTACACATTTCTAATCAATATTATTATATTTATGGCATTATAATTTGTTATTTTGGCTTGTATTTGCTGAGCCACCTTTGACATCTTGGTACATGTAGCTGGAAGGCAATATTTATGCTTTTCTTTTTTGTAGACATGAGTAATATATTCTTTCCTAAAATCTCTCACCATTACAGAAATGCCATTATTCCATATTTATACTTAGGAGGTATATTTATTATATTTATGCTATTTATTAATTTATATTTATATTTAGGATATATAGGATTTGGAAAATTTTAAAATTCAGCAACCTACCACCTAATCAAAAATGCCCTGCCTTTTGCAGCTTCGGGGTGTGAATCCACCTCTCTCACAGTCCTACCCACACCGGTGGCTTCTACCTGGGCACAAAAAACCCCCTAAGCTTGAACATCCAAGCTTTCCAAGTCCCACAGCATCAACTGCTGACACACACTCTCTTGTAAAAGCTTCATAACCACATTTTTTTTTTTCAGTACTATTTGTTTCTAGCATTAATTTCCTGTCTCTTTAGGAAATTAAGCACCCATCCAGAAGTGAAGTTTCCGCACCAGGAGTCAGACTGATGGTCATCTTGCTCTGCCCGTGCTCTCTGGAGCCATCATGCTCTTAGCTGAGATCCTTTCCAACCAGGCTGACCAATCATGACAGTGTGAAGCTGTTATTCTACATGCAGATCAGTTGCTGGAAGGCATAAAATGCACATTACCAAGAGGCGTCACAGTGATTCATTGCCAGAAGAAGCCTTCAAACATTCATCACTCTTGTGGTTAATATTAGGGCCCTTGAGGGATTGCAGTCTGAGTTAAACAGACTTGTCTCTACTGTCCTACCTACTGCTGCTCTCTGTTCTCTTGTTATCTTAGTTTTAGCTGCTCAAGCATCTTCTGCCACCACATCTCCAATGACAGCCTCTGAGTCTTTCACCCTTCTATTCTTATCCAGTCCCAATCATTTTCCAAGTCCACGATAAAATGCTTTTTTAAAAACTTTTACCTTTCTTGGTACAGAAGAGTCTACCTGCCTTCAAATTCTTCCCTTGCTTTTTCCCAGTCCTCATCTTTTGAAATCCCATAAGTTATTGAAAAAATATTAGTTGCATCTATTCTGGTTCACAAATCCTTAAGTATCAGAATTGTAACCATGTCATGGTTTCAGGTATTCTTGGCTCATCTGAGTTAAGGCTGTTCAGATATTTTAGTCTTGTGTGATCATAACTTATTAACGTGTTTAACTTTGCTTGAATTGTGTCCTGCATTTCCTGAGTTAATAGTAGGAATAACAATAGTGCTGCCATTATTTTTATACTTTTTTTCAGTACTACTCCAATATACCTCCAACATTCTTCTCTGTCAAACTTAATATACTTACACTGAAACTTACTGTTCTATGATTTGAAATGTATTTAAGGTTAAATTGAAAGGAGCATATGTATTTTGATCATGTCCACTGTTTAAATCTGAATAGAAGGAAGCCATCACTTCAAACTTTAAACAACTCTCTACTGAACACTGCTGAAGTATAATGAGCTTTGCATTAGAATTGGACATCCATTGACTTTCATTGCAACTGGATATGCCTGACTGTATACGAAACACTTTTCAAACCCCTAAAGCAAGGTGAGGAATCTCAACACAATATTTTTTCCCTCATATCCTTTCTTTGAAGCCACCACATTCAGTGTGGGAGGTCAAAAATTTTCCAGCTAGAAAACATGAGGAAAAACCCATTTCCTAAATTTGAAATATTTCACCGAATATGTGAGGTTTGTCTCATGCAAGAGTTATTTCAGTAGAAATCCAGTGAAACTATTGATGTGTTTTGTCAAGGAAGAAACCCTGAGGCACTTACTCAGCAAAGTGAATTAAAAACTCTGAATTCTTGAGAAAGTCAATCTCCATGTTATTGAAAGGAGTGAAACTGAAAGGACATCCTTACCTTGATCAAACATGGGATCCACAACTTCTGGAGAAGTGGAAGAATGATATGTATATTTACAACTGGAGCTGCCAATTGCTTAATAACACTTACTTTCTGATAAGCAACTGATAATTTTTAAAAATCAACAAATAGTCTGTCCCTTCTCTGTTTGCTCTTCTATGCACTTTGTTGCTTACTTTGACTATGAGCAATGATGACTTTACAAAATGCTTCTGAATGTTTCAGTTGCACACTGTTTAACAGGACTATAATTAGACTAATGCTCCTATGATTTTGACATTGTCAGTGTAATGAAAGGGTAGTGAAAAGCAAAAGATTTTTTTTCTCTCACAGGTGTTAGTAAAGTAAGTATATTATTTAATTGTCATGTGGCTGTATGAATGGATTAGATCTAAATTAAATTTTACCAATACTGAGATATCACATTCACTAAGGAGAGCAATCTAACCTTAATATTACAAACAATGTGCTTGCCATTACTAATTGAAGCACAGTGTTGATAAATTTGTGCCTTTGTGCTGTTTCAGTAAAAATTTGAAGTGAGTCTAGATAATACCAGAAGGTTTAGATAAAAATGGGATTAAGTCCTTGTATTTCAAGGGCTGAAGAAACGATCAGAATTGAGATTCTTCAGAATCACCAGATCCATTTCACCTCATCCAACTACAATATGCTTTATAAAGGAATGTGGCAGTTAGCTGTGTTTTCTCTCTCTCTACTCTCAAAAAGAGTAATATGCCAGAAATCTTCTGTATGTAAATAATGCTGAATTATATTTTGCCAAGAAAGTCTGCCAAGTAGAGTAAGACATAGATGTACTTCAGCCCCAGGGAAAGCAAATGGGAATTCCTGGTAACTGGAATATAGAGGATGTCCAACTCTCACTGTACTGATTTAAAGTATATTCACTCAGAGCTGCAATTCTCAATGCTGCTGCTCAGGTGTTGCATATCCCAGCAATAGTCACTCCCTACAGGAAGCCCTTTACCCAGATGTCTTTTTTAATAGCATACCAAATAATTATAGTATCAAAAAATGGCTTGGCTTGGAAGAGACCTTAAAGACCATCTGGTTTCAAACTCCCTGTCAGGGACACCCTTCACCAGATTAGGATGCTCCAATCCCCATTCAGTCTGGGCTTGAACACTTCTAGGGATGGTGCATCCACAACTTCTCTGGGCAACCTGTGCCAGGGCCTCACCACCCTCACAGTAAAGAATTTCTTCCTAATATCTGATCTAAACCTACCTTCCTTCACTTTGAATCCATTCCCCCTTGTCCCGTCACTCTATGATCTTGGAAAAGTCCCTCTCCATCCTTCTTGTGGAGTCCCTTCAGGGACTGGAAAGCCACAATGAGGTCATCTCAAAGCCTTCTCTACTCCAGGTTGAACAATCCCCATTTTCTCAGCCTTTCCCCATAGGAGAGGAGCTCCCTCCCTCTGATCACCTTGGTGTCCCTCCTCTGCACTCTCTCCAGCAGCTCCACGTCCTTCCTGTGCTGGGACCCCAGGGCTGGAGGCAGCCCTGCAGGTGGGGTCTCACCAGAGCGGGGCAGAGGGG
>NC_031799.1:68179587-68185414 GCF_001522545.3 Parus major | reverse complement strand
GCTCATGTCCAGCTCTCACCCCCAGCACCCCCAAGTCCTTCTGGGCAGGGCTGCTCTGGATCTGTTCATGCCCAGCCTGGGCTGGCACCAGGGATTGCCCCGACCCAGGTGCAGCACCAGCACCTGGCCTTGTTAAACCTCATGAGATTTCTAGGGTCACTGCTTGAGTTCTTCTGGATGGCATCTTGTCCTTTAGGAGTGTAAGTTGCACTCTCAACTTGGTGTCATCTGCAAATTTGCTGTATGCACTCAGTCTTTTAATCTGTGTTGTTAGTGAAGATATTAAACTGCACCAATCCCAAAGAGGGACCCCAAAAGATCCATCTCATTGTTTGGATATTCATCATTGGAAATGACCCATGGTCTCAAGACAAGGGGAAAGCTACAGGCTACAGGGAATCTACAGCACACGGCAGCACGTTACACATCACTGCTCTGATCCACCCTAGTTGTCAGCCTGAGAGTTGTCAGAATGTCTGCACTGAAAGCACTGCAGTTCACTCTGCAGTTACTGCATTCATGCTTTCCTTGCTTGCCAGCCCAACAGCAGAGACAGACAGGCTGCCTGTCCTGCACATGGAGAGGACAGCAGCCTGTCCCACTTACTCTAGAGCCCAGACCAACAATGCAAGGAGCTGCTGCCTCCCCTCCAAAAGCGGCAGCTCCTTTGGCATCACTTCTGGTGGGACTGGAGCCTGGGAATAGAGATTTTGCATCCTGCCAGAACTGCCCTCCGTCCTGCTGATAATTTTTCACTAGCTGACCTGATGTGTGCTTCATGATAAAACAATCCCAAAAGCCACTGGGGGTATCCCATTGAATAAGGTAACATTGTAGAATGACTGAGGCTAACAAAACTGGAATTCAGATAAAATGTGCATATGCATTTCACCTTATTCACATGTTATACTATGACTGTTCTGAGTTTCATTCCTTTCCAAGCCCTGGGCACACACCACATCCCTGTATAGGCCCTGCATGCAGGCCCTGAGCTACATCCTGTGCCCCAGCCTAGCTGCAGGCAGCCACCTGCTCTCTCATCCCTGCTACCCACTCCTGCTTGCTCTCTCCAGAAGTCTGCTTCCAATTAATCCACATGCTGCCCAGCTCTCTGTCCTTAACTTTCTTCTTGCACGCTCATGCTCAGCATATCCACTAGGAGCAGCCAGTCTGGCTGAAGGGCAGAAAGCAGGGAATGCTGTGTGTCTTTTGCACCCATTCCCAGCAGGAAGCACCAGTCCAGACCTGTTCTCTGTGATGAGGAAATGTGGTATGTAATAGAGGCATCAACACAGAGTGTGAACCCAAGACAAGTTTAATTTAGCAGATGATTGAGCTCAGGGAATGAAGAGTTTAGGTCTGTGCATGGTCTTGACAGCTGCAAGGTGGACGTGTCTGAAGTTCAAAGTGAAGTAAATGGGGTGGAGAGGAAAATGAGACTTTGGATTTAGACCTGTACTCAAGCAGTGCTAGGGAGAATGCTCTCCATTATGGAGGCAGAAATTTATCCCTGGGGACCCACATGAAGCACACGACAGGAGCCTCGTGCTAGTGACTGCACACAGCAGGACAGGTGGTCACATAAAAAACCACACCAGTGAGTAAACCTACATCTTCTGATGACACAGCAAGACATACAAAAATTTAGCGGAAGAGGGGGAGGAAATTAAAATCATGGGGATTTTTTATGTGTTCTTTTCCCTGGCACAGGAGATGTGGGATGCCTTGGACAGTTAAGGTCATGACCTGCAGGGGATTAAAAGTAAAATTTTTGTTCAGCTACAGCTGCTCTGTGTCTACTCAAAGGCAGTGGGGACTTAGAGGAAACTGGGAGCCAGTCCTTGCTGCAAATGGAAGTGGAGTCTAGAAGGTTAAACTAAACTGGGAGACACTGTTCTCACAGCCTAGATGACCAAGTTCAAATGAGGCTGTGATTGGGAAATGCCTTCTTACTCATATCAGTGTATCTCCCTTTAATATCTCCTGAGGAAAATTCTGGGCAGCTGGAGGTAACTCATTTTGGCATTATGACTCTCTGTATGTTGGAAGCTAATGTCTCAGCCATGCTTTTGAGGATTACTGCACAAAGAATTTTAAAGCCCTCTGGAACTGATTTTTAAGTAAAACCAGACATTTCAGTGCCTTATGAATTGAGATGTTGTTAATTGTTTTTGGGTCTTGATTCACTGAGTGTTATGCGATGTGAAAGAAATAAAAGCTGTTGCCTTCAGCATTGTTTCAAGAAAGCCTCACTCTGATTTTCTAATTGTGGCAAGAAGATAGGAAAGCAGCAGAGCCATGATTTGTGAAACAGAGACCCTCTGCCTGAGACTCCACATTGAGCAGCTTCTTCACATACAGTGTGCCAGTTTTCAGTGTATGCCACACAAGCATTCACACAAAATTAGCCTGATCAGAGATTGACTGAGAATAGGTCTTTTGCTTTTTCAGTTAAAAATACTATTATCATTTTTTGTTTGTTTGTTTAGTTTGTTTTTGTTTTGATATTTTTGTTTTTGTTTTTTATTTGGATTTTTGTTTGTTTTGTTTTTTGTTTTTTTCTTTTTTCTTAAAAGAAACTGGTAAAAATGAAAAAAAAAGGAAAAATAAATTTTAAAAAAACTGAAAGAAAGATCACAGAAACTTAAACTGAATTCATGACAATCCTGTTATATTCTTATATGCACACATATAGCTCTGAAAAAACTGGCAGAAATATTTGTGACAATGGTCTTTGGAAAGATTAATGTAAAGTTAAGGATCATGTTTTATAGGGTGAAATAATTGAAATTCAAAAATGTAAATACAGCACATAAATTTAATAAAATTACTTAAAGGCAAGAGAAATTAGAAATGTTAACAAATATTGTCCAGAAAATAACGTATTTTGCTGGGAAGAAAAGACTGCAGAGTATAAATATAAGTACACAATGATACATGTAATTTTGAGAAAAAAACAAACAATTAGAAGATATAAGGGAATTTAGATGTAGCAGCCTTTTCAGATAAATACGTTTTTTAAAAGGTAAAAATTTCCTTGAAAAACGAACTATCATTACCTGTGAGAATGTTCTTATTTCTCAGTTTACAAGTTTTTATCTTTGTACTGGAGCTGAACAGTATATAGAATCATCACAGAATTATAGAATGGCCTGGGTTAGAAGGGACCTTAAAGATCATTTTGCTACCCCCTTGCTGTGGGCAAGGGCATATTTCACTAGATGAGGTTGCTCAGAGCTCAATCTAATTCCTGTCTAGATGAAAATATTTAGTTCATTGTCAAGAAATGTTTAAAGCAGATTTTTTGCATATTGAAATTTGATACTTGTCATTTATATAATAAGACACCTGAATGGTAAGTGTTGTTTCTCTTAGGAGAGGAAACACAGGTGGCACGAATGAATTACTCCTTTTGTGAAGTTTTGGTTAGTTCCAAGAAATGTATGTGCAATGTCTTTTCCCTGAGGCTATAAAAAGGTGGTGTGGAATGAAGGAAAGAAATGCTTGTGCCAGTGCTCTTACCTCATGATGGGGGTCAGAGTATAAGCCTAGTTTTCATTTATTTCAGAACTTCCTTTTTGTCTCTTGAATCTCAGAGAAGGGTGCTCAAGCAGCTTTCCTGCTGGTTTTGCACTAAAACCAGCTCAGTGGTAGAAATTACTATATATTATTTGAAATTTCATAGAACTATAGAATCCTTTTGGTTGAAGAAGACCATTAATAACATTGAATCCAACCATAACAAAATGTAGTTTACCACTATACCTTGTCCCTAAGTGCCACATCTACCCATCTTTTAAATACCTCCAGTGATGGTGATTGTTCCACCTCCCTGAGCAGCCTGTTCCAACGCCTGGTGATCCTTTCCGTGATGCTTTCCCTCACTTCCAATTAAAACCTCTCCTGGTGTAACTTGATGTCGAGATGAAATACGAGGGATGGGACCACCATGCTATTTAAGATGATTTCTTGCTTAAGTAAGCCAGACAAGAGGGCCAACAAGTCAGCCATAGCTCAAGGAAGTCACAGGTTTCTTCCTCACACAGCAGTATATAACATTTTGGACCAATAGTCAGTTAACACAAAAGTTGTTTCTACTTAATAACCTATCACTTTTGCTTAATTCTGCTGCACTGCATCTGTCTTTCAGCCAATAAACTGATAGGTCATGTACACACACATTTGTAAATCAAACCTTTCAGTGTCAGTAGAGTTTCCATTTTTCTGTTTCCCACAGCTTGAGATCATTTCTTCTCATACTGTCACTTGTTACCTGGGAAAACAGTCTGACCCCCATCTGTATACAAGTTTGTCACCCTCAGGCTTATCTCTGTCAAGCCCATTTTTCTCCCTTTCCTCCCTCAAATCTCATTTAAAGCTGTTGCAATGAACCTGTCTAATGGCAGCAGTCCTTATTCCACTTTGAGACCAGTGTACCCCTTCTGCTGCCAGCATCTCTCGTGCCATGTCAACCAACCCATGGTCCAAACCCCTGAAATTGTGCTTGTGGCACCAGTCATGGACCCATGTGTTGATCTGCTGGGTCTTCATGACTCTTTCCTCATAATTTCCTCTAAGTGGAAAGATAGAGGGGAATAGTGCTTGCACTCCTGATGCCTGAACCAGTCATCCCAAAGCCCTGAAATCTCTCTCGATTGCCCTTGGACTTCTTATTTTGACTTTGTCACTGCCTGCACAGAAAATCAATAGTGGGTAATAATCCAAGAGCTGTGCCTGTTTACAATGGTTAAAAATCTCCATTGGTCTCTTGAAAGAACTCTCTAGGAGATTATACCTTTCTGACAGGGCCAGTATTTTTTTTGGTTTTGGCAAATGTTTTGTTAAATCTGATAAAACTTAACAAGACCACTTTAAGTGTATGCAGATCATGTTTACACACTGAAACACTAATTAACACTAGTTAACAGTAAGTAGATAAATACAATATTTTATGTGTATAACTGACCACAAGAATGTTATAGATAAACTGGATAGGATGAAAAAATATTTTCCAGGGTATTTTTCTTTACTTAGATTTTAGAAGTAAATGCAGTTAACAGAAAGTAAAATTTCTCAATCTTCTCATGGCTTTTAACTTTGAAGAAAAAAATATGTGCCTGAGAAACCACTGACCTGAATGATGCAGCTATTTGGGGCAGAAAGCACACAGAGAAAACTTTCATTCTCCCATCCTTGCACTGGGACAGACATACAAATATATCATGCCTGACACTAGAAATAAACAAGAAGTTTAAAAAGTCCAGACATTGCCTTTTACCACTTTCCAGATATGGTTGCTTTTATGAGAAATAAGATTATGAGTATCACAGCTCTTGCATTGGAACAAGACATCTCACCCGTGGGTTTGGGAAGTCCATGACACAATGTTCCTTCAAGCAATTTTTCAAAGTAATTGAGAGAAGAGTTGAAACCTCCTGCATCTGAGGGTTATATTCTGCATCCTGTGTGTTGGGTTAACATTCCTGAAGAAGGCTTGTATTTTCTTCATTATAAGGATCAAATCTAATCAAGAATTAATCTACTTTAGTGAAGAGGACTTAATTACATTTTTACAGATAACTTCGGATAAAGTTTTCAGGGTGTTTTACTTTATAGTTGCACAGAAGGAGAACATATTCACAGTGCCATACATAAAGAAATCACATGGTATTTTACAGCCCAGCCAGTGAATCACTCAGCAAATGTGTTCAGCTCGACATGCTAACACCACACAGCAGATAATTCAGTATAGATAGAGGATTGCAATGGAATGGAATGGAATGGAATGGAATGGAATGGAATGGAATGGAATGGAATGGAATGGAAT
>NC_031799.1:68178141-68179372 GCF_001522545.3 Parus major | reverse complement strand
GAATAGAATAGAATAGAATAGAATAGAATAGAATAGAATAGAATAGAATAGAATAGAATAGAATAGAATAGAATAGAATAGAATAGAATAGAATGTCACCAGCCCCTAACAAGTCTGGGTTCTGATACTCAGATTATAGATATTCCAAAACTTATTGTGCAGAAATTGGAGAAAAAACCCTCTAAAGCAAGCCATTTGAACTCCGTTGTTTTTTAGGAGTGGGAACTAAATGGCTTCTAAAATAACTGAAATGACAAAATATCTCACATTGCCTCTCCTAAAGAGGAAGGTACCCACTAATTTCTTCAAAAAGGTGCTTTCAACATAAGGAACATATACAATTAATTGAAAAGGTTGTGAATGTTACTATTTTCCTTTTAATCTATGATTCTATGTGAATTTGCCATACCTTTCCAATTTTGCAAGAGCATGTCCTATACATGGGCTGAAGCTACGGATATTTAGTACAGTCTCTCCTAAGTAAAGACTGAAAGAATGACATGGCTGACAAATGCCCTGTTCCAATCATAATAATAGGTATTACATTTTAGAAAGTGTCAGAATAAAACTAATTTCTTATCCAGTGGAAATCAACTGAAATAGTAGCATAAGGAAATCTATACAAGCTGCTTCCACCCCCTCATAACAAATTTCTTGTTTTCTGGGCTAAACATGTTAATTTTTTAGCCATGTTTGAGTAATCATTTGAGAACTATGTTGTTATACATAGCATATGTGGATGGACATGTACCTGTGTATGTACTTCACATACTACATGAAGGAGGAATGGCTCAAATAGATAGTTTTGCTGCAGGGTAGTTTGGAAAGTAGAACCAGAGGGAATGATACCATGATGGGTGCCTTGATAGGTTACCCTGCCTAGAAGTAATGTTGTATGGATGAAACCTTCCATAAATGGCTGGAAGAAGCTTCAAATTTGCAAGTCCCGGTCCTCATGGGAGACTCAAACTGTCATAACATCTTCTGGAGGACACTTGCATGTGTCTTCCTAATGTATACATATGCAACACTTCATTCATTGTTCCAGAAGAGACAGTTCTCCATTATTTAACCACAGGCAAACTTTTCCACCACAATTTTAGCCAGAAACAGAAATGTCATCCAAGCTCAAGCCACATATTCTATTCTATTCTATTCTATTCTATTCTATTCTATTCTATTCTATTCTATTCTATTCTATTCTATTCTATTCTATTCTATTCTATTCTAT
>NC_031799.1:68128312-68177506 GCF_001522545.3 Parus major | reverse complement strand
CATGAGCTACTTGTAAGTTTCTGACTAAACCAATGTGATCTTCATCACAAAAAAAAAAAAAAAAATTAAAACAAAACAAAACAAAACAAAAAAAACACCCCCAAAAATGTATTAAATAGTTGACTCTTAATATTCTCCCTCTGTAAATATTTATCCTATTTGAAGAGTGATTTTCAGGGAAATTCCTTGAGACTGCTGGGGACTGCTATCCCATCCTGAGAAAGTCTTTCTTTCATTACTGAACCCTGGTAGAGAATAAAAGATTTACCAAGAAAAAAGACTTTTGTCAAATAAAATTTTAATGTAGGAGCTGAGAGAGAAGCTGTTTGGAAAAAGCAATGAGTAAAGACAGTACTGTGTTGTCTTCCCTCTCTTGATGGTGATAGTTACAAAGAGAACTCTGCCTTGGTCTCTCTGAATCATAACTAAGGCCAAGTATAAAGGAATAAGATTATTTTAAAAAATTAAATCATGGTGGGTAAGGTTCTAATTAAATGACATCTGGCAGGGATTATGACAGGCAAATAGAGCTATTTAAAATATATATTTGCAGTTAGTGAATAAAGGGAGGAAACAGCTGATACTTCAGAAGGCAATATAAACAATGGCAATACTTTTTTGTTCATAAAAATCATATAGCTAGAACAGCTGTCAAGAGATAATAATTTATACCCTTCCTCAAGGCACAATCATATGTATGTACACTATTTCTGACAGAGGGCCTGTCAGCACATGATCATTGATCACACCCAGCTATGAAAATAACATGACTGTTCGAGATGAGTTTCTGAAGTGCATCTTTTCAAACAATGTTTTCCCATGTCTGTGCTATTCCATTTCTTAACTTCATTTATCAATATCTTTCCTACCTGAAAGGGAACACAGCACTTTGCACTTTGCAAGAGATGCTATCTTCCTTCAGAGTACTTGTATTTGAATTGAACAACCAAAATTTGTTCAAACTACTTTCAAAGGTCAGACTTCTCATCATTCATAGTCAACATTTCTTTTCCACGAGAAACTAGACTTGACTTTGCAGCTGAGAGGTTATGAGTCTTGTTGAAAATGACATTATAAGTTACAAGTCATAATTTGCTTTTTCTTTTTTCTTAAATTGGTGAATCATGCTGAGTTTTAATAGCATTTTTGGCTTTAATCCTGGTAACAGAAAGTTAAACAGTGGCTAGATGTTTAATTTACAGGATTTTAAAAAGAGGGGTATTAGTCACTTTCTCCCAATGCCAAGGATGCTAGGGGAGATCTGTTACAATTCCTTAGAAAAAATAAATGAATTTTGGTGATTTTGCAAATTTCATCAACATTTTTCTCTTTGCTTTAGAAATGATCCACATCTTATCCATCTGAATTTTGGTTTATTTTTTGTTTTGCTCTGAAGCAGGAAGTCCAGGAGAAGGGCAACAGAGCTGGAGAAGAGGCTGGAGCACAAGTCTGTTGAGGAGAGGCTGAGGGAGCTGGGGGTGTTTATCCTGGAGTAAAGGAGACTCAGGGGAACCTTATTTCCTTCAGACAACTGAGAGGAGTCATAGCCAGGTGGGTATTGGCCTCTACTCCCAGGGAACAAGAAACAGGACAAGAGGAAATGGCCTCAAGTTGCACCAGGGGAAGTTTAGATTGGATATTAGGAAAAATGTTTTCCCTGAAAGAGTTGTCAAGCACTGGAACAGGCTGCCCAAGGAGGTGCTAGAATCACCATCATGGGCTTGTTCAAAAAGCTTGTAGATGTGGTACTCAGAGGCACAGTGTAGTAGTGGACTTGACACTGCTAGGTTAATGGTTGTCTCAGTGGTCCTAGAGTTCTTTTCCAAACCAAATTCTTTGATTTTCAAAGCAGGTGTTTGTTATGGGTTTTTCATCTTTAAACTTAAAATAATTCCATCATTAAAATGGAAGTTTAAGAAGAATTAACAAGACATGTTTAAAAATGCCCTCAAACAGCCGGAGCCTAAAAATGTTTAGTATAGCAAGGCCCAACAGTAGGAACGAAGCAGAGTGTTCAAGACAAATTCTGTGTCAAGATGATGATGTTCTATGATGCTGACACTCCTTTTCTCAGTCATGATTATGCACTTGTAAATCATTGTACATAACATGCTTAGGCAGTGGATTGAATTTATATGGCCATATCTGAATTTCTTACTCCCAAGGGATGTCTTGCATCTTACTTGGATTGACCCTTTTGTGTGTCCTTGTGGGTGTTGCTGCTTTGAGAGTTGATTTGGTGGAGCAGGGAAATGCCCCATTTGATGGAGAAGCTTCTCGGGTTGCACACCCTTCTGAGCACAGGGCCTGTGAGGTTTTGTTCTTCCTGGTGGAACAGTCCTGGGATTCCTGGACATTTGGAGAAAGAGGGTGGCCTGGCCCTGACTCAGCAGAACCATGTATGTGCCAAACTGAGGAAGCCAGAGAGGGCAAATTCAGGTAATGAGATCTTCAGAGAAGCTGTGGAAGTGAAAGAACAGCAATCAGACACTCAGAAATAACCCCACTACATCCATCATGAGCTGAACTATGGTCTTGTCAAAAGACTCACTACAAGCATCCCACATTTGATGAGCAAATGGCAAAAGTGGCAGCAAGGAGGCCAAGACTAAACTTAATCTCTGCTTTTGCTTAGCATAGGACTGAAGCAGACTTGGGAGAACAAAAAATCAAGATTGAGGCCTTAATGCTGCAATTATTCTATTATCTTTATGTCTCAAGTAATTAATACTTTGGGAAAGAGTACTAGAAGCAGGTCATGTAGAAAATGGATGCTACCTAGTCTTACTAACATAGATTCTGACATCAGTGGTTCAAGGATTTCCTTGGCTGGAGACAGCTGTCCATCCATCAGTGACATTCAGTGTCTTCAGTGGATGTACCCAGCATGAGCTGGTCTATGCCTTCCCTGATTTCATTCAAATATTTTGTTTCCATGGCTCCTATGGTGATTTATGCCACAGCTTGACAAAGAGTTCTGTAGGAAAATGCTTCCATTGTCTGGTTTAAATCAGATGTCTAAGAGTTTCATCTGCCTTTTGCCCTAAGAAGCAGAGCATATTCATTCCCTAGTCACTCCTTTTCCTGTCTATTGGAAATTTTATAGATCCCCATCCCCAATTATGACTTGCTGGTAAAAGAGTTGCTAAGTCTTCTGTCACAGAAACTCTACCCTCTTTCCTTTTCAGATTTGCCTTTTTTGTCATATGAGAACCAGAACTGGACTTGCTTTTCATAGTGAAATATATGTAGATCACAATTGTAGAATCATCTTTGTTTTCAACTCTTTTCCAATTCGTGTAACTGTAGGAATAATATTGCAGCCACAACACCGAAGAAAATCTTTAGATTAAAACCACATGTTCTGTTAAAAGACATCCATAAATATGGCCTTCTTAATGGGTTACAGCATTTTATTTGCATTTTTTGGATGCTTTTGTGTATGGCTCTAACATGGCTCTTACATCTAACTTACATCTTAATGGCTCTAACATCTATGACCTGAACCTAGAAAATATGAGTAGAGCAGTTCCTTCACATAAAAATTCACATTATATTCATTCACATATTCTTCACACTGTGTTTAGTTTGTCACTATTGAATGCCATTTTTCAGAGCAACTTCTGAAAAAAGTTACTTCATATCATGCAAATTTTAGAAGAAAACTTTCTGAAAAAGAAAACTTTTTTCAGAAGTTGCTCTGAAAATATGTGAACTATTTTATATGCCTTTTGCAAAAGTTGTCATCTCACTGTTCAACTCTCTTCTAGGTCACATACAAGAGGGTCAACATTAATTCTTAATAGAACTTGCTGACAATGTCCTTTCAGGGTGAAACATCCCAACTTATTCCTACCATTTATTTCTCAATATTTAGCTGGTTGTTAGTCAACCTTACCCTCCCATGACAATTTAGTTTTTTTAAAGAGTCTTCCACAGGAGACCTCATAATTCTTTAATTTTGTAATTAATTTTGTAATTTTGTGATGTATGACTGACTCACACAACTGATTGCGTCAGAGTAAACTAGCAATGCTGGTGATGCACAGACTCCTACAAAACCAGTGCTGTTTCTTCCTGAGTATGACTGTCTCTGCTAGCTGCAGATTTTTTTTTTTCTATTGCTGCTGTTGTACATCTACCCAGCACTGCAATCAGACTTAGTGGTTGTTAGATTTCTGGTCCACTCCTGGACACCACTGAGACACCAGACAGCCCTTCTCTGCCAGGGCATATTTGACCAGAAGTTCCACACTGCTGCTGCCATCTCAGCTATTTCATGTCTTGTTCTTTCCAAGCTCAGCCTGAAGGTTTTTTTGCTGATCAATCTCTTATTCAAAGCAGTTTTCTGAGAAAACCAAGATTTTATTCTCAGCCAACTCTTTTGACTTTTCATATGCCAAAAATGGAACAATGCAAAACATTACAGCTATAGGTATTTTACTAGAGCATTCCTTTAACTTTTTTTTTTTTTGCCTGTTAATTCCACAGCTTGCTTGGCATGGTGTCAGCTTCCAGAAGAAATGAAAATACACTCATTTTTTCCTTTTATGTCTTTAGGTAGTTCTTCTCTTTGTGCTCCCTATAGTGGTTTTATGTCTAATTTCATAAAAAATCATTGGTATCTCTACATTTCATTTTTGCTTGACTTCTGTATTAAAAAAAATGCCTTGTCTAACAACCAGATAGCCATCATTCTGCTGTGGAATGGATTTGCTTTTTGTATATGTGTGCATGTGTTGTCTTCAGAGTCCTCATTCACCTGCCATAAACATTTACTTGGTTTAGTAAATAACATATCCATGATGCTTGCAAATTATTAATTTTTTGACCTATTATTCCCAAGCTACCTCTAACAAGTTTCTTTATTTTTATGTTGATCAGTGCACCCACACCCACCCCATTTAAGTAAAATATTAATTCACCATGGGTTTTCTTCCCCTTCTGTAAGAATACTGCTCTTGAGCATCTTCTGGCAAATTCTACACGTGTCTGTGGCTTATTGATTGAGCCAGATTTCTTGGAATTTCTACAGCTAATCCAACATTTTTTCGCATTTCCAGTTCTCTGACAAGTTGATTCAAGAGGTAACAACTTACAGTGTCTAAAATTTCACTTCCCACGTCATAATCTAATGTGATATTTGCATTGTTAATCAGGTGGCACGGGCACAACTGGAGTGCCCCATTGCTAGAGTATTTTCTCAAAAATATGAAACTCCGTGAGAAGCAAATTGTTCTTTATGTGGCCTGATACAGTTTGTCAGACTTTCTGCTTTGTCTACAACCAAATCTGTTAACTCTCTTTTCAGTGAATCAGTGTGTAGTTTTAGAAGAGGATCTCAGAAACTCTGAGTAAGAAGTGGAGTCATCATGAGACCATTCAGATAGGTCTCAGACTGCTCAGAGCTGGCAGACTATGCAAATTCTTGGAGCAGTTAATCTTCATTGTGTTAAGAAGCACACTAGAGAGAGGTATTTCATATTGATAATAGCAAATCCCAGTGGAGTAAAATCTTGTGTCTGAAGAGGAAAGAACTAACATTAGGACTGTAGTACTGCCCACTCAGCTGTGACAGGGAGAGGAACATGTTAAGAAACAGTAGAAGCTGCTGATAAAAATGAAAAAAAATGCAAAAACATGAAAAAACTTGAGTCAAGTAGAATCAAGCAGGCAAACCAATTTTTATGCTGGTTGAACCATGAGAAAAAATCCTTAAAAAACAAAGTATTCTTGAGCTTCAATAACACTGCTTAAAATCCTAAACTACTGAAGAACTACTTGGCACTCTAGTTGGTTTTTTTTTCAAATTTCAAGCACTTCAACACTTGGCATCTGCTGCCATTGAAATCAAATAGGAAGGAAATGAGTACTTATGAAAAGAGTACTTCTGAGATGAGTACTTCATGAGGAAGTACACAATACAAAGGGTATGACTGTGTACTGCTAAGCAGCTATGATTACACTCTGCTTACATGGGTATTTGATGTGCAAGTCTCCAAGTTATTGGAGGTGAAAGCAGGAGGCCAACCTCCTGCAAAGCTGTGGGACTCCATGCAGGCTTCTAGCAACCTTCTAGAAATAGCACTCTTCCTGGGATGCTCACTAGAATAGGCATAATACAAGGCTCAGACTGCCGTGGGGTTTTTTGCCCAGGTAGCCAGAGAATAGCCACACTTGAGCAATGTGGAATGATGAGAGGGCCCCCCTCAAGCCTTGGATGGTTTATTTCAATTTATGTGAACAGATCATTCATTTTATTATGTATTGGTCTCTTTAATCTTTGACTTATTTTGCTAAAATCACAGAAGGCTGGAAAAGACCCTGAAGATCATCTGGTCCCAGCCCCTCTGCTGTGGGCAGAGACACCTTCCACTAGACCAGGTTGCTCAGAGCTCTGTCCAGCCTGGCCTTGAACACTTGCAGAGATGGGGCATCCACAGCTTTCCTGGGCAACTGTGCCAGGGCCTCACCACCCTCACAAAAAATGCCATTTTAATATCCAAACTACTGTCTTTCAGTTTGAAGACATTCCCCCTTGTCCTGTCACATATCATTGTGAACAATCCCT
Organism: Parus major; assembly: GCF_001522545.3. NCBI lineage: Eukaryota > Metazoa > Chordata > Aves > Passeriformes > Paridae > Parus > Parus major. The sequence goes on along the minus strand of NC_031799.1, from coordinate 68,170,935 downwards.
CTCCATCCTTGTGGAGTCCCTTCAGGGACTGGAAAGCCACAATGAGGTCATCTCAAAGCCTTCTCTACTCCAGGCTGAACAATCCCCATTCTCTCAGCCTTTCCCCATAGGAGAGGAGCTCCCTCCCTCTGATCACCTTGGTGTCCCTCCTCTGCACTCTCTCCAGCAGCTCCACGTCCTTCCTGTGCTGGGACCCCAGGGCTGGAGGCAGCCCAGGACACACTTGGCTCTCTGGGCTGCATCTGAATGGTGGAGTGACATTCATAGCACTGCAGTAAAAATCGGTGCAATACTGATAATAACCCATTGCCACTGAAAGAAGGAATAAGCACAGTGTTAATATTTCCTACTGTAACATTCTGCAAGTGTGTTTTCTGGCCACAAGAGACCATCTTTGCTCACAGAAATTTACATTGTTTTCTACTAATGCATGTTTTCTACTAGTGGCATTTGAAGGCTAATTTGGAGTAATGGTTATACCTGGAACCACTTTTCCAACAGTCAAAGTGAGGCAAAGTTTAATATAAGTTTCAAAGCAAGAGCAGCTCTGGGCATAAATCTGCAGTTGGAGTTCAAAGCCTTTTTGATGACAAGATCACCCATATTAAAGTCTTGATTCTCTTGCTTTATGGGTTTTTTTTTTTCTTGAACACACAAAATGAAGCTGGACATTCTGGATCATTTGATAATACTACCTAGACAGTTGATTTTACAATTGTCTGGATTAGCAGACCATAATTAATGTAGCAACCTGAGAAGCAGACAAAGAGGGGTCCAAATTTGAAGAAAGGAGAAAGTGACATATCCCATTTTCCAAGTCAATCATCAACATCATGGTTACATGGTTTATGAAGAAAATAAACTGCAAAAGAGTTTATTTACAGTATAAACTGTAGTTGATGCAAATTTCATATCACAGAGAGTAACAAGAGAAGTTATAGTAATGCAGTCTGGAAAATAGACAGAGGCCATGTTTTCTGGAGCTGAGCAGGAGGAAGCAACGTATTCCACCCTGTGCAAGTCTGAACAATATTTCATTTGCATTATCTTAAAAAATGTAGCCAGGACTACAAACATAAAACTTTAATATTTTCATTACTGATTTCACAACACATTTTCCAAAACTTGTTACTAATTGAAATACAGAGGCTAACCTAAGTGACTTGAGTTTTGTCAGCACCTGGTAGGCCATGTCTGCCTGATTAATCTTGAATGGGAGAACATCAACTTCATGGGACTTCCATAGAAAAATCTGTGGAAATATGTGGGAAGAGGCTGGGAAAATTTCCACTTTAGGCAGAAACAAATTACCTAAGAGATTCACTGGAGATCTCAAAATTATATTGATAAAAAAACAACCAAACAAATGAAACAAAACAACCAAGCAAAAACAATGAAAAAAATCAACCACACAAACATCTAAAGACATTTCCTGCAAGAGTGTTTATATGAACTGATTAAGAAATCATTTTGTAGGAAGGTCTGTGAAAAATTATATACCAAACTGGGGTTAATTCTGTAAGAACTGATTGCTCTCACCATGCTGATTAACAGCTGGTGGAGTACAAGGAAGTGGGAATTAAGGTCTTCAAGATCACTTAATACATGTGCACGAAACACAACCCTTGGCCAACTGAGATGTAGTGTCACAATGACAAACTAAATAGTAGAGTGGAAACAAGTGTTGCTAGACTTGCATTGTTTTGCAGGAAGGCTATGAGACAGTCCTGCTAAAAATAAGGAAGAAGGTCTGTTAACAGTTTTGTGTTGTGCATGTGGAAGCTCTTAATTCTTTGAGTCATAGAACCAGAGATTGTTTTGGGTTGGAAGGGATCTTACAGACCATCTCATTCCAACCCCTGCCATGGGCAGGGACAGCTTCCACTAGACCAGGCTGCTCAAAGCTCCAGCCAGCTTGGTCTTGAAACACTTATGGGGATGGGGCATCCACACCTTCTCTTGGTAACCTGTTCCAGCACCTCATTGCCTTCACAGTAAAGAATTTATTCCTATTATGTGATCTGAGTCTGCCCTCTGACAGTTTAAAGCCATTGCCCCTTGTTCTATCACTACACACCCTTGTCAAAAGTCCCTCTCTGACCTTTGTGTAGCTCCTTTCAGTTATTGGAAGGTGATACAACATTTTGCTGGAGCATTCTCTTGCTCAAAGTGAGCAATCCCAACTCTCTCAGCCTGTCTTCATAATCAAAACTCAATACAACACAACATCTCATCAAATTACCAACTAGTAAATCTGTAGGAAGCACCAAAAGGCACCTGGTGGAGCCCAAGTCACCATGACATTAGCATCACTGGCTCTGGAGAATATAACGATAATGAATAATCACTTTCTTAGCAGGTCAAATCTCAGAGCAGTTTCAAAAATCTTTCAAAATTATTTGATCTCTGTTCTCATTATGCCAAAAGTCATTCTCTGAAACAAGCATTACGAGGTTCTAAGTAAACATTAGGAGGCAAAAATCTTAATACTTTACAGCGAGAAATTTAATGATGCTTTTTAATAATATGGTATCTTCCTACTTCTGAATTTGGTAGCTGAAACTCTGATCAATGCTGTGAAGGGCCTAGACAGCTCTACCAAACACCAAATATCTTCTCCAACACAACCTGCTCCTCTGGTCTGTATTAGGCTCAGAATCAAGGGCAGGCTGGAGCCTGCTCTATGGAGAGATCAAATAATTTTGTGCTTTCCTTATCACACTGGAAAACAAATGCATCATGTGAAGAAAAGAGAAGCAAATGCTATTGAGCTCAGATAGTTTGGACTCTGATAACTTTTTTTTCATAAATTTTGTTTGTTTGTGCCATTTTTCATATGTTCTGCTAAACAAATGATTTATGATACACTCCTATGAATAATAGAAAAATACTTCCATGTTTTATATGGAAGAAAATAATAACTATATTAACTTACATTTAATATACTAATATACTTAACTTTCCTTGGCAGCATCACAGAGGAGATGAGACGGCATGAACAGTGTAACCATGTAAATGTACCTGAAAATCTTCTTTTTAAAATGCTGACTATTCAATATACATCTTCATAAAAAGAAGTGCTATCACTCCCTCAAGTCTGGTTACCAATGACAATAATTTGGTGGTAAACTTGTTTGGTGGTAGCCTCTCTTGTTGACAAATAAAACTTCTCATTGTCTTTCTCTAAAAGAGAAAAGACATTTTTTACAGCAGAACTTGTTCTGATATGGAAAAAGAGAAAGGGTCTTACAGAATCCTGAACAACGCTTTAAGGTCCTCATAGCGCAAGAAACTATGTCCTTATGCTTTAAAAAAGTATGAGAAGCTAAATTTTCTACTTTCAATTAGTTATGCATGAAGATTTACAGATGCAAACCCCACATATTTTCCATAGAATCATAGAAAAGTTTGGGGTGAAAGGGAACTTTAAAATTCATCTAATCCAGCTTCTCTCTAATGAGCAGGGATATTGAGTAGATCAGGTTGCTCAGAGCCCCGATCAAACTCCATCTGAATATTTCCAAGCATGTGACATCTATGACCCAAATGGAAGACTTTTCTTTCACAGATGAAGGAGCTAACAGTGTGGTACCCCTTAGTTCAAAAGTTGAAGGTTTTTGTTGAGTCATTTTTCACAATGAATATAAGCAAAACCAGACTTTTAACCTTCTTATGTCGTAAAAGGCTGGGCAGAGGCTCCACATGGGTTTCATCAAGCTGTTGCAGTGGTCTTTTTAAAAATTCATGTGTCCTTTTTTGGCCCATGGTCAGACACTGCGCAGTCCAGGTCAGATGAATCACTATGCTGCTTTCTTAGCATCATATCCAGAGATTGCTTTTAAATGTATCCTTATTCATGTGTGTGGACATAGACACACCATGCACATACTTACATGCACAAAGATCTCTCTTGGGGCAAAGATCTCAGCAGTGGCTGTGCAGCAGAGATTTCATATATACGCTCAAGGCGAGGGACGGCTCTGAGGGAGAGATATGACAGCAGAAGCATGTAATAAAGTTTCATGACATAAAAGTGGAATGAATTTAGACTGAAAGCACTAATCTGTTATCCTGCAGCACTGACTAAGAGAAATAAATGGGGTGCTGAAAATGGAGGGACTCTGACGTAGAGAGGAGACTAATTTTTGAGAGCTGTGAAGGGTGTGAGGTTATGTGAAGGAGCAGCATCCTCCCTTTTCAGCAACTCTCCAACTGGCTGTTCTTCTGTCTCTCTTCCTTTTGGTGTAAAAGTATGGGGACAGGAAGAGATGGGCCTCATTCCACAATTACATGGGAGACCAGAGACATTTGGCAGCTTATGTGAGAGAAGGCTGAGACACAACTTTATTCCCCAGCTGCATTTCCCCATCAGGAAGCCTGCCACAGTATGGGGAGAGGAAGGACACACAGAGCTGTTTTGCCAGGTTAGAGGGACAAGGACTTCACAGGCAGGCTTGGAAGGTGGGAAAGCAGAAAAGCTGGGGTGGAAAGAAACAGGCTGAGGAGGGAGTGAGAGACAAGGGAGAAAGCAGAGTCAAGTGTTGTATACCTGGGAAGGCACCGGTGACACAGAGAGTTGACCTCCCTGCTGGCAAATAGACAATTGCCAGCTGATGGCCTGGATCTGTCATGGTTTTAACCCAGTCATCACCAGGCCAAGCAGCCTTGCTCATCTGGGATGGGAGAGTGAATCACAAGAGTACAAGTGAGAAAACTCATGGCTTGCAATAAAGACAGCTGGTAAAAGAAAAACTGCACATGCAAGGAAAGCAAAAGAAGGAATTAATTCCCATGGTTGAGCAGTTGTTCAGACATCCCCAGGACAGCAGGGCCCCATGTAATAGTGACTTGGGAGGACAAAGCCTATCAATCCAAAACATCAACCTCCTTTCTACTTCTTCCCCCTTTATATACTGGGCATGATGTCATATAATCTGGAATATCCCTTTGGTCATTTGGGGTCAGCTTTCCTGGCTGTGTCCTCTTCCAGCTCCTTGTGCATACCCAGCCTCCTTGCTGGTGGACTGGGTGGAGTAAGATACAGAAAAGGTCTTGTCTGTTCCCATGCCCTGCTCAGCAGTAATGAAAACATCCCTGTGTTTTCAGCACAAATACAAAACATAGTTCCATACATGCTAATACAGGAAAAACAAACTACCATTCCGACCAAAACCAGCACAGACGAGCACACAACTACCTTTGAATTTTGAACTTGGGAGAAGAAAAAGGGGTTCCTCAGAAGCCTACTGCCTCTGATTTTATGCAATTTGTTCAGAGCTCTGCTTTCCAGCAGGAGCTCCTGACTGATGGCAAATCACCTTGGCCTTGCAACCATGCTGCTTATCACTGACCTATCTCAAGTGATGCATACACATTTTGAGTGCACAGGATATGCCCAAGATTCAGAAGGGATTCAGTCTTTCTTCTATTTTCCTTGAACCAAAGAGAAAAAACTCCAGTGTAGGTAAAATTTCTGGTCAAAGAAACACAGCAGAAGTACCAGCACACTCTGAGTTAATTCAGAAGAAACAACAGACACATATTTTACTCAGAATATGTATGAATAGAAAAAAAACATTTTAATAGGTTGAGAAAACTTTTGTTATTTGTGTAATCTATGAGTCAGTATTAATCTGTAAACTCTCTGATTATATATCTGTGTGATGCATATTGCTTTCTCCTAGAACATGAGTCAGTGAGAGAAACAGATAGACCACAAAGCCACATCAGCAGAGAAGAATTCAACAAACACAAGAAACAAACACATCTGTGCCTCTTTGAAGTGAAAATGCCAGCAAATGTCATCAATGAAAATGTCACTAAATGTCATCAATAAGCACTTAATTCCCATCAGGAAACCCCTGGACATGGAGGTCTAAAGGCTGCTGCCATGTCCGCCTTGCAGATCTGCTGCTCCTCACAGTGGCACAGGGGTCAAGCAGGAGCCCTGGTAGAGCTGGAAGGTTTGCTGCAGGACAGTGGGCAGCACTGGCCTCACACCTCTCCAGAGCAGAGCCCAAAATTTAGTATTAGGACAACTCCAGTTTCATTTTCCATCTCATGCTAGGGGTTCCTGTTGATGGTTTCAGATAGTGGTGCTGCAGATTACTGTATGCTAAATTTAGTGTTCGGGTTTTTATCTAAAAAAGAGATTTTTGAACAATGAATTCTTGACAAGTGCCTACAGCTATTGAGTAATTTTAAAATGTGACAAACTCTGTGCAACACAATTGGTCTCTCCTTTTGATGTTTTAGAATAATTATTATTAGGAGACATATATGATTAGAATTGTTCCTCTTTACGAAGACAATGAGAAGAAACATGGTTTGGGCATTCCTCAATGCTTTAAAGGTAATCTCTGTGTAATTCTGTGAACAATATAGTCTTGTAACATCAAACCTGTGACGATTTTTGGTAATTCATCCTCTTTGTGACCTCATGGCCCAGAACACTTAAGCTTTCTTTGTTACATGACAAAGTTATTTTCACACAGACAAAAACCCTTCTCCTTTCTTGATTGTTCTTAGAATATTTATATTCAAAGAAGATTTGATGGTTTCTTTTTCCTCTTAAATGAGCTGCTATTACAAATCCTGTCTAGCAATATCCCTGTAAGTCTATTTTAGATACAATTATGCAAAAAAAATAATTAATCATACTGGGTGAAGCTGTAGGGATCTGGAACAGAGGAAATAACTTTGTCTAATTAAATTGAAAAAGAAAGCATTGGTCTGCAAGCATATTTCTGTAAGGGAAAATAATTGGTAAAAAGTTGATAGCCATGAGGTGAGTGCTAAGACTTGGCAGGGGCTTAGAATGAGCTTTAAAGCTCCTTCCAATCCAAACCATTGTATATTCCCATGATTTTATAATATATTGCTGATGTCTCCAGGTGTGGGGCTGAAAGTGTTAAGGAAACCTTCAATAGCGAGTGTGAGTGGGATTTTAAGCCATGTTAGCATAAGGCAATGGCTGGCTATCCACAGAAAGCCACCAGAGAAACAGGATAAGGATCTCATTGTGACTTAAAGGCGCTGGCAGAAGAAAGCAAGTCTGTGTGCTGTCAGTGCACTGACAAGAGATGAGTTTGTACTTACAGCTGAGATACAGTTCCAAGTGAGAAGAGAACATCAGAGGAACTTCTGCAGAGAAGGAAGGATATTGTCTTCCAAGAAAAATTGCATATCACCATGGACAAGTTAATATACTTGGAAAATACACAGCACTTACTAAGGTATCTTTGTATGTCATTGATTTTTCTGTGGACATGCTGCCTGGAAATAAAAATTGAAGTTAACACAAAAAAGTAATTGCGTCATTTACAGCAGAAAGGGTTCTTGCAATTTCCTCTAAGTGTCATTTCTGCGTAGTAGATTTTGAATGTCCTGACTCATATTTGGTCTCTACTATCTAGGAAATTTGTCTTTTTCTTAACAGTGACCCTTACATAGACATAAGGATCTTTTTCTTGACAGTGACCCTTACATAGACATAAGTCTAGTTATTCCAATTTAATGATATATTCTTTCCAACCAAATATCTTTAATGCAGTTTTTACTGGTATTTCTGCCCTTAAGAATTGTGTATGTAGTTTTCTTTCTTGGATTGCCTGCCTTTGAGTTCTCCCCAGTTTAACTATTTTTCACGCATTTTACATGTGCATTTTATGTTCTTACAGGGTATCAAAATCTTCTCAGTGGTGCCCATTGACAGGACAAGATGCATCGGGCAAAAAATTAAAATGTGGTATTTCACCTGAACGCACAGACCCCACTTCTTTACTGTCAGGGCTGCCCAGAAAGATTGTGGGGTCTGCATTCACAGAGGTATTCATAACCCTGTAGACATGATCACAGGCAACCAGGTCGGTGACCCTGCCTGACTGGGGGACTGGAGTGTGCAAAACCAAGAAGTAGCTGTCAGCCAAAACCATTTTGAGGATCTGTGAGATTCCATTTGAAACCCTGCAACCATGTTATAATATACTGACCTTACACTTATCACCATGTCCTTTGTACCTCACAAGAGTGAACAGCTTCTCGAGACATATGTTGATATCATGTTGGGAAAGCTGTGTCTGTGGCTTTTACCCATATCTTTGGGTAGTTAGCTGTGAGTTTGTTACTCCATATCTAGGGGATCTGGAAGAAACAACTGAAGTATCAAGTTCCACTGGTATCTAAGATATTTGGACATCATTAGATGCGTGGTAATCTTTGTTCAGGTCCTTTACCAGAGGTTTTGTTTTTGGAGCCTTGGGCATAACTACCTTTTTAGCTCTTACTTTTAGTTAACATCTCCTAAGTTTTAGTTGTTATTTATTTACCATCTTGGAGAGTTTTTGTGCTTGGTTTTCCAGAGAAAGGCATATCCTGTTGCTGCTTAGGAATGTGAAAATAGGTATGTCTCCTCCCCTGGTATTATTTTCTTCTTTACAATTTTTTAGCATTTACTAGCCTGCAGGAGCTGACTCATTGCTGGGAATCTTTTGGTGAACAAGAGTTCACAGAGAGTGTATGTTTTAGGGTTTCTTCCTCCCCTCAGATTTACTTTTTCTTGAACAGTTTTAGAAAGCCAAGTTCTTGCCATTCCTATGCCTTATTCTAGATATGACACTTTATTTTATGATTTGTGTTTTGGGGTGATATTTTGGTGGGGCTTGTGGGGGCAGAAGGAATTGTGTGAGTTCAGTTTTATATTTGTTTCTTTTTATTAAGTAATGACAAATGGATAGCATATTTTTTGCATTAATTCTATTTACTGTTCCACTTACTCTTTGCTGTACCTCATGAGTATAATGCACGTTTCTCAGCATGGGGCTACCTGAACACTGGGACATGTGGCCCAGGCACTGCAAAACTGCTATTCCTGTGGATTTCTAAAACCTGGCTAAATTCTGAGCAGCCTGGTGTAATTTACAAGTTAGCTGGTCTACACAGAGGTGCCTTTTGCTTTTCATAGAGATGTAGCACCTCTACATTAGAGGTGCCTTTCGCTTTAATCTTTTTCTCAGTCTGTGCTTTCAAGCTGTTCTCTTTATCGTGAGCATCACTCCAACAGGGGAAGCCAAGTCTTAAAATTCCAGGATCTGCCTATTTAATTAAAAACACCCCAGAAAATATTATGGAAATTAAAAAATAATAATAAAATTTGCAGATATTATCTACAGTATTTGTTACTTGTATGTAGAAACTACAATTCTGTGTGTGTTTTATCAGATAACATCAAGACAATAAACTTTTCTTAAACACTTCTATTTTTCTGTGTTTGATTTGCACAAAAATTACCAGAATATTTAATAGTTTTGACTCACTAGCTCATTTTAGTAGAAAAGCAATCATAGTATATCCAGCAGTATATCAATCACCCTTTGTTTAGATTCAGATTTTTCTGGTCTTCATATCAGATAAGTTTCCCAGCAGCTGTCTTTGGCTCAGGTTTTTGTGTTTAAATCTCCTTAAATGAGCACTAACAGCTATAAAAACTAACTCTGCAAAAAAAATTGTCTTACAGTAAGAAACAAATGTGAGCTGTTTGTAACACATAAACCTAATGCTTCAGATCAATTTGTAAACTCTGCAAACTTTCAACAGTATTCACATATTGATAATTCTAGCACAAATATTTTAAAAAATGCTCCTTTAAAGACATTTCTGGAAGTTTGCAATATTTAAAGACATGGCTAATCATGGAACTCAATTTCTTTTCATTGCAGCAGGAATCAGAACTGACACTGGAACGTAAGGTGTTGTCTAGCACAGCTGATACATAAAATGGGATGCAGGAAGGACTTAAACACTGAGTCAATATTTGGAAGTAGAAAGCACCTGGCACTTTTCATCTGGAGATAGTTCAGCTCTGTTAGACCCTCACCTTTAGAGAAAACTTTCCACAAGTGCAGGAGAGATTTCCCTTCTACCCCAGGCTTGACCACACTTGGCAGCTGCAAGCTGAGCTCTTAGCCCTCATCCTGACACAAAGAAGATGTTCCCTGATTAAGGTACATAATATCACTTGACACACACTAAGAGTTTCAGCTCCTTCCTGGTCATGGATGGGATGGCAACTTTTAAATCTGGAAGCACGATAATGAGAAATTATCATTTCCTCTACGCATTTTCATATAAAATGCCTACTACAGCTAACTAAGATTGGCCTGGGTAACACATACCTTTCTCTAATTCTCTCTCAAATGAAACTGGCGTAAGTTAGAGCCATGGTTCTATCTTTTGGGAGATGGATGAAATTTTTTTTCTTTGCACAGATGTATGGCTTCACCAGGAGGCACAGGAAGCAACCTCTATCAAGTTCTCAAATGGTTGGATAATATTTTTCTGGAGAAGGGGTTTTGCTTTCCAGTGGAAGAAGGGAGAGTAGACCCACATTTATGGCTCCCCCAGCTGCTGCTTCAAAACCCAAATTGCTGTTTTAAACAACATGACAAAATAAGTATCTCCTGCTTATACCTGGATTGCAAGTGGTGAGCATCCACTTAAATGAGGTGTTCCCTTTCAGCTCTCTCTCAGAAGTCTTGGAAATGTGACTTTCGTATTTACTGGAAAGAAATTCCAAGTCCCATCCTGCTGTGCTCAGCACCATGGGGTGTCTATCCCACGGCATGAAGAAAGAACAGGACAGGAAGGAGTTGTGGCAATGCTTCTTGCCATTCCTCTCCAGTTTTATTGAAGCATATGAGGAGAGATCTTGGCATTCATGTCTGTGACAGGCACTGCTTTTCCTTCTGGCACTTTGTGATAAAAAAATATGTTACTGTAATCCTGGGAAGGGCACGCTCCCTCTGAGGAGTGCAGTCAGGCTGTTAATCAACGAGAACCCAATTTCTTCACCTCCCAATGTAAAATCAGTTTTTAGTAGATAAGCAAGATTGAGAAGAAAATAATAAAATGCTTGATATAGCATATTTAAAACATTGTACCTTAACATACACCAAGAAGCAACATGAACAAGAAAGAAAATTAACAAACAATATTTACAATACTTTGTATACCTTCTTTCTAGAGGAATTAGAAATATGCTACACAGACCTCACTCAGTCACTCATGTCTGCAAGACACATGAGAGCACATTTCACAGAGGCAGCATTGACAGGTCAGTTTCATCTTTATTCCATGGATAGATCTGACCATGTGGATGGGACACAGTGGCTTGAAAGCTCATATACATGCTTTGTTTTATATCCATGTATGAATTTTAAGCTAGACTTACTCCTAAACAGTAGCCTTCATTAGGCAACATCCCCAGATGTCATAGATATCTATTCAACTGATGCCTGTACCTGCTAGCTTTAAGTTTGAAAATTAGACCAGCATATCTATCTGCCTATGACCAGGTGAAAAGCCTTTCTCAAAGCATAATATGTAGCATCTCTTACTTCTTTTCCTCCTTCTTCCCTCAAAGAAAGAAAGAAAAGACCAGTGCTTTTTTTGATTATTATTATTTTTATTTTTTTTTTTAAGAGATATTTGTTACTAACACTCTGGGAATCAAGAAAATAACAGATGCAGACTAAGGAAACAGACTTAGTTAGATTGTAACAGTCCTGACTGCCTTATTTTTTTGTTTGACTAATGAAATAAATTTTACAAAATAACAAAGATATGTTTGAAATTAAAATGGAAAGAGAAAAAAATGCCTCGAGGAACATGTGACATTCATCCTGCATACCTTAAATCTTCATAGCACTAATTTAAAGGCAGAGACGCTAAATATCTAAATCCTGAAGGAATTCTCAGGTGGAATTTGGATAGAATGCTTGTGCCATGGCGGTGTCGATGACAGGGGTGCCACGACTACCCTGAAGAAGCCATCCTGAAAAGGACTGCCCAGGGGCACAGGCATGTCCTCTGCCCAGCGAGTGATTTCAGCTCAGCGGCAGCATGCAGGCGATGCGGAGAGAGAGACTAGAGCACTGTATGGCATTCCACCGAGAAATAGCCTTTTTTATTGCAGGGCCCTCAGTGAAGGGAGCCAGTGACAGCAGCTCTCTCAACTGGGGAAAAAATAAACCGGGATATTTATAGGGAAGGAGAGGGGCGGGGGAAACTTGTATCAGGGTGGATTGATAGGGAGGGAAACCAATGGGGTGTAACAAATTAACATGTTCAACTCAAAGGCCTCTGGGAGTGACACTTTTTCTCTGCATGACATAAAAGTGTCTCGCCTAGGGAGAAGGTCTCCAGGGGCGAGCCAAGATCTCTGAACTTGCTTGTTCTCCGGCCTCCACATGCTTGTAATTGCCTATGGGTGATTTTGCCAGGTCTTAATATTTTGTCAAGGAAAAGCTTCAAACTGTTGAAACCTTCAATAAATAACTGCATACAACTACTTAAATTTTAGTCATAATATTTTCTGAATGGTTCTAACAGTCTCCTGAGCAATGTGCAATTCAGAGTTGTGTTCCAAGCATCAGGGGTATAAGAGTGAGGATCAAGGTACCATCATGTGAGATAAAAGACCAAGAGACTGTCTTACAAATGAAAATAATGAAAGGTTCTCAGAGCAAATGTCCCTTGGGATTAAGTGACACCAAATTCTGCAATGTAAGTAAAACATAATTTAGAGTGAATTTTATCTGAGCAATCAAGATGACTACACCAAGTAGTAAGAGCACAAAGTAAAAAATAAGTTGAAGGGAGGGTTGTGACTGATTTTGCAGATGATGAGAAGATATTTATCCTTTTGGCTAGTATGTAAAAATTATATAGAGTGATGAAATGTAAACAAATTGCAGAGAAATTTGGACAACTGCAGTTAGGACTGCAGGAAAAAGTATTAGCAATAAAGTGAGATGTGGCTGAGATGTGGCTGTGATCATTCAGTTATTCCTTTCACTAAATACCAAATTTATACCAACAGACTCCAAGGTTTGTCATTTGGGACAACAATAACACAGACAGCTTGCTAGGAAGGTAATGCCTTCCTTATGTGGTCCTGCCTGTCTCAAATGCCCACTGCTGCCCTGAACTCTAGAGAAAAAAATCTTTATACTCTGTGTTTATGAATAACCAGTCAAGATGAGCCTCCTGCTTGACCAGGACCAGGGACTACTCCCATCATATTAATCATGATTAAAAGCAACATGGAACTTAGCAGACCTGAAGCAGACACTTTTTAACATACTTTTGGAAAAGCTTTCTTTCAAATATGCCAAAATTTGACAGAAATCTTTTTCTTATACAGTATGATCTCACATATTCACATTGTAACATTTGTGAACTCTTTTACAAGTGCTGAATATATTTGATTGGGTATTGCATTTTTCTTTGCTACAGCCTATATTGGAAGCTAAAATTATTGAGTATAGGTTTGGGTAAAGAGCATCAAAAAGAACAATTTATGAGACTCTGAGGATTTGTAATGTCAGCTTTAATTTTCTGGTAAGCTGCAAAATGCACTAAAAGCAAATCTGACTCACCTTATTCCCTTACTGTGTGTTGTTATATTTTATATATTAGTAAAGGCCTGTCTGCACAAACCAGTCTTTGAAATAAGTTGTGGTATTAAAGGCTAAAGTCCTTGAAACCTTCCTGCCGAAGAGAGAGTAAAGCAATACAATATCCTTGTGTATAAGAGAAAGAATGTAAACCTGTGTGTATTAGCCAATAGTAACTTGCTTAGCCTGCAGACCCTGTAGAACCCTATAAAAGGTGTGCTAAAGATAGAAATAAATGGCATTCACTTTTACTTCTGTGAAGGGTGGTGAAAAAGCTGGCAGTCTCTCAATATCTGTGGCCTTTAGTTTGCTCATATAAACACAAAGGGCCTATTTATTAATGTATACAATCTGTATATAAATGATTATGCTACCAGAGATCTTATCAATATCAGTGCCCCATCGGTCTTAATGACAAAGAAATAAGCTATGATAAAAGAAACTCCACATGTTGAAGAGCTCAGACTTAAATTGCTGCATCTGAAGACAGAAATGAATTCTGGTGCTCTGGAAAATTTCCCTTTCATGCATACTGTCATTTATTTACACTTCAGTTCTTCATATTTGAAATGGCCAACAAACCACTACTACTCTTTAACACCCTCTGATTCCACAGCTAATTAACTTGGAAAAGTAATGAATCTGATGTTATCTATATTAGATATTAGAGCCCTCCCTCCCTCCTTCCCTTCTTTCCTTCCTTTATTTCTTTCCTACCGCACTTCCTTCCACACTTCCTTCCACACTTCCTTCCACACTTCCTTCCTTCCTTTGTAAAGGATACAACAGATAACTCTTGGTTTCTTGTGTTTTAATAATTTATCTTTCCCCCCCACCCCCAGAGAAACTACAGGGTAGCATAGTCACTCTCTTCCTAATTAAAAGGTTCTTTTGAATTTGCATATTGATTTAAAGCTTAACAAATCCAATCTTTAAACGATCCGAACTTTGGCCAATTTAAATTATCCTTTTGGATCATTTTCTTTGTCTATTTAAACATATAATAATTATTAATCATTTTCTGCTTGTTTATCCTCTCCAGGATTCCCATGTATCCCAAAATCGTAACATCATCCTCAGTGTCCTGAGGAATGCTCCCCTCCTGAGAAACCCCCTCAGGCTTCTCAGATATTCTGGGCTCTTGCGAATTCCCTTCACAATTCACAGCCCCTGGGTTCAAGGACTTACTCTGCCTTGAACCCATCTCTGGCAGCAACCAACCAAGAAATCTGCGGTACCAGGAGACTCTTGATCCCCCTCACTCACTCCATGGTTCTACTTCACCCCTCCCTTAATATAATTCTGTTGCACTAGCCCGTCTTTTGCCAACTACTCGCTTCCTGCCTAATTCTCTCTCTTTCTCAATTTGTTTTGCCCCCCTCGACTACTTCTCTCTGGCTACTTCTCTTCGCAATCCCTCTTAGCAACATACTTAAGTCGCCAGCTATTTCTCTTTTTAAAGAAAGTTGAACCTGACTCAATCACTCTCCTCCTGAGTCACTTCACTCACCAATCAGATCGCTCCCTTCTCCCTGAGGACTTTCCCATGGGTTTTAAGACTGAGACTCTCCCTCCTGTGCCTCCCGGGGATTTTCACTCGTTCTTCTCTTTCTCTTCCCTCCTTTCCCGGTCAGTCCCCTTGCAGAGAGATGAAAACTGGGTACTTGGAGGTCTGCACTTGCTTTGGTGGCCTGGGCTGCCCAGCCCCTGTCTCAGACCCTCCACACACGCACAGTCCCCCCATGCCCAGCCCCATGGTACTCACACAGTCCATTTTCCAACACAGTTCTTGTGCACAAGATGTTTTACAGGCACCTTTATCTCTGGCTGGCGCTCCTATGGGAGCTTTGTGCGCTTTTTACTGCAAGTTTCTTTTGCTTATGCTTTATCTTAATTGGTTTCCTTTTTCCAAGGGAGCATGATCTAACCTTGGGACTGCCTAAAAAGATTGGTGAGGAGCTCCTTCCCACAGTCAGCTGATCTTCCCTTGGACATGGGTTCCCGGGTTTCGGCACCAAATTGTTATAAATGAAATTAGAATTTTGACAACTAGGTCCCTTGGGTTAATGGCAGTTCAATTGAAAACAAATGCAATTTAGTAAATTGAATAGTAATTTGATATGAAAGAATACAGTTTAGTAAAAAAAATATAATTTAGCAAAAAATTATAATTTATATATATAATCTGCTAGTAATTAAGTATGATTAGAAGCATAAGCAAAACTGACCGGGGTACGGAGGCTTCCCACCCTGCCTCACCTACAAAACAAAGCCCTTCAAGCTAAACTTACACACTCTATGCCTATACACATCCATTACTGTTTCCCATAAGTTTCCTTCTCTTTCCGATTTTTCTGACTTTACATCACTTTTCTTCAGGCACACGCATCACTTGTTAGGGGGTCTTCAGCCTTCCTTTGGTAGTCTTTTGGCGAAGGCTTCTCCTCTTCCTCGTTGTCCTTTGGATAACCTTGCAGGCTTGCGCAGGCGTACTAAGCGTTGTGTTATGTAAGTCTACTAATTAGTCTGATATTTACTGGTTTTTAGGCCCAATGCCTAAAGTCATTCTAATTTTGTCCATCTCAAGGCTGTTTGAGTCTTGAGACATCACTTATCTTCCAAACCACATCCTGTACCTCAATTTTAACATGTAACATCTGTAAAGGGGTGCATCTGGTTTGTAACACTGATTCTTTTGATTGCTTCTAATAACAACTCTCCAAACAGTTACAATTTAGTTAGCACAAATCAATTCCATTTATTACAGTCCCCCATTTCTCTTGGCACAACTGGACATAAAATGTCTGCATTGGCATCAGTCCTAAAGCCCATACAGAAATGCTTCTCATGGGGGGAACAAGGTATATATAAATCCTGTTTTTCCATGGTGTTTTTTGCAGCACAGATGTTCTCTGTTTTTTTTTTCTACCTTTATCTTCTTTCTCTTCTTCTCGTGTACACACAGGAATCCTGCTGGCTTCTTCTTTCTCTCAACTCTTCCATCTGACCCTCAGCCCACAGTGGGTCCTCTCCACAGCTGGATGCTCTGAGTTCAAATCTGTCCTATCATTCTATTTCTCAATCAGTTTCTTCTCTTCCCATCACAGATCAGTACTAGTTGGGTTTCATTTTTCTGAGTGGACTTGAGGTATTTGGTCTTTTAATATGCTAGACCTCCAAAAGACACTGTGAGTAATAACGCAGATAAAATAATCTTATAACAGAAGAAAATTACTGTAAAGCAAACTACATATACAGTGGAAGAGAGGGAGACACAAACAGAGGTCACTAAAGTGTTGCAGAAACATTGCTAGTCTTGCTTTTTGAGCAGAGAGAAGCTTCTTGAGTGTTACACAACTAAGTACAACCAGCCGGTAGCCAGTAATATGTAGAAGCTTCTTGCAAGGCACCTTAAGCCATGAGTTAGGAGCATGAAATATCAGGGGAAGTGTAAGATTTAGAAGCAAGAAAAGTGGCTTCAATGTTGGGAGCCAATCATACATTTAAATGTGGATTTCAACCAGCTGCAAACATCAAGGGCATGTCTGGATGTGGGAAAGAAATCACAGATACTTGTCTGTAAGTTCTGTAGTGTAATTTGGGAAGGTGAGTTTCACTCAAAGGTTGTGTTATGGTTAAAGCAGTGCAGCCTCCATGATCTATTAGAGGATGTGTTTATATTGCTACAGCAGTGCTAACACCATTTGAGCCTCAGCCTGTGAAGAACAGACTGTGCTGACGTATCTGCAGTTTTTCTGAGAGTGGCACCTGCATAACTGCAGGACTCCCCCTCCTGCAACTGCAATGCTTTTAATACAAGTCTTAAACTGTGTGATTCCTCCCTCAGACCACTGCCAAACATCATTGTGGCACTCAATCACAGGAGCAAGGTCCCCAGGCCGTTTCCTTGGCCCCAGACAGGACCACAGAGAGCTGTTACTCAAGGTGAGTTTCTCAGCGTGGTGGTGACGCTGTTCCCCAGGCAGCCTCCTCCGACATCCCACTCCTGGTGGATGCTACAAGGAATTCCTGGAGTCCAGCACTGAGCTCCCTCGGGGGGCAGCAGCCCAGTGCTTCCCCTGCTGCCTCCAGACAGCGAGCAGGCAGAGATCATTGTACTCCAGCTGTCTTTCACGAAGGCAGTTCTCACATCTCGCTTCTTCTTTAAAAAGTGGGACCACCTTTCCTTGTGAGGGCTTTTTCTTACTGCTTTGATCAGTCTGCATAAAGTTTTTCTTCCTAGACATCTGATTAGGTTTATTGCTCCCCTCAGGTTGACTCCGAGATTTTTGTCAAGAACTTGGAAAAATGTTAAGTGAAATTCTAAGTGGCATATGATATGCTTTAAAAAAAGCTTAATAGGAGTATAATTAAGATAAATAAGGGCCAGTTGGTAAGAAATAAATTTAAAATCCTAGTCTTTTGGCAGACAGCCTTGCCATCTGCTAATAATAATCATCAGCTTTTACCCATAAAAAAACTTTCAGATTTATTGGTGATGAACTGACCACAAGCACATTTCCCAATCTCATAGTGTGTCACACTGACAATATGAAGTTTTTATTTTGGCATTAATAACATCACTACTTGGTTATTTTGGGAAAGTGCTCAGATTTTTTTTAAATTGCCACATCATGGATATTGAGCCAAAGCTTCAGCAGCTCTTTTTAATTGCATTCTAGCATTTCAACCATTTCTAATTTTCTCTATTTGTTCACATTATTTTCTGTGATTTGGAAGAACTGAAGAGAAGGCACAAACATCTCACCCAAAACTACGTAATTATGAGAAATTATTGACTATGTTAAATATGTTCCTGTATGCTTTTCCAAGTGCATAAATAGTCTAGTCCTTATGAAAAAATTCTCAACATAAAAAGATTTCAGAGCTAAGAAACTTTTGCATCTTAATTATTCCCTAAAGACTTCACTCTTATTTAGAAGACTATAATGTCTTTAAAAAGTAAATTTATAATTTAATTTATAATTCACTAGAGATAAAATTTTAATGAAGTCACTCCGAACAAATAAAAGAAACACGTGAGATGGTGAGATCAATGGAGAATTTTATATTCTAGTTTTTGGTTTTAGCACTACTAAAACAGGAAAATATTTGTCTTCATTCAGTTAAAGTTTCTGTCCATATGAAATCTGACAAACTAAGTAATTTTAATAAATACTGCAGAGCAGAATTCCTTTCAAGGGTAAAATTGCTGGAAGCAAAGCAAACCTGCACAGTGTCTGCTGGAGTTCTCCAAATGCAAGTTTGAAACCAGGAATTTTTCAAATGAAGCAAAGGTATAAACTGTCCTGAAACAGAGCAATATATACAGTCATGCACAGTCTGGCTTTTGATGTCTTTGAGAAAAGATTTTTTGCTGGCAATTCATGGAATTGTTCAGAAAAAATATGAGAAATTTCTCTCTATTCTTGGGGGTTATTCAGATTTTTAATTATGAAGAAATGCTAATTCAATATCACATAAATGAATTACTCAAAATTACTTTTAAAAGACTCTTCTATATACACATGAAGTTGTGTATCATCTGGTTCTCATTATAGATCTCATCCCAGACTAAAATTCTCTACATAAGTTTAGATCTCTATCTTATCACAAGATGGAAAGAGAAGTTCAAGACATAAAGGCTTTTTCTTGTATTTACAGAATCTGTTTTGTTAAAATTTGGTTTGCTGATGAATTAGCAGAGCTACATCAGAGAGCCCTTCAAATAATTGCTACAAGAGAAAATAAAAATTGTACTTTGAGCATATTTCCTTGGATTAGAATGTATCTTTTTCACTTTTTTATATGATAATATATAATAATACAATGTTTGCATTAAATCAAGTGGGAGAAAAGGTTTCCCTTCAAATACATACACAATGTTGATATTGGCATGCTTAGACTTCTTAGCATTTGAACTCTATTTCTTCCTCAGACAGCTTGAGCATCTTTTGAAACTTAACTGTTCCTTTAAAAGAAGTGTTTGGTTCACTTGCAAAAATTCACCAACCAAAAGTTCGTACAGACTTTTTTGTGAAAGAGTACAGCTGGGGACAGGCAGGGACATGACAAAAAATGGACTTTGCATGATTAGAACCAGTTGAGGAGACCAGCACAGAACTCTCTGGGGAGCTCCCTCTGTTCCTGGCTTCTGTGTGCAAACTAAAGTGCTACTAGGTGACAGGGTAGCATATATCTCATAGGCTATACATTTTGGAACAAGGACATTTAAAAGCACAATGTCTAAAAAATAATGAACAAAAAGTGAAGTCTAAAACAAATCCAGTGAATAAAATAATTTGTAACTTGTAGTAGAACTGGACACTGTGCTGAACAATGTAAATCAAAATATCAGGAAAATGGACAGCTAGTTCTGGGAAACGGGAAGAAGAGCATGAAGGGGCACATGTGGCACAAATATCTGGGCAGCCACAGGCCATAGCTCTCCCAGCAAAGCAAAGCTATCCTTTTGTGAACAATACTCAGCACCAGCAATTGGATCAGTGGGCATTACCCACCACAGATACAGTAAATATTACTACTGGTTATGTTATAAAAGTACCCTTGGAAGCATGGGGACCTATTGGCAAATGCTTTAAGTGCTCTTTTGGTTGGACATTCTAGTGCTACCTTATTAGGACTTAATGTACATATTATAGTAATTGGTGCTGATTATATGAGACAAATCTGTGCTATGATTTCAACTAATTATCCACTTGTTATTATACCTATATGAGAACTTGCCTTGCTCAAATTGTCGCTTTTGTGAGCTGTGTTTCCAAGACAGAAAATCGAGTACGTTCCACTGGAGCCTTTGGGTCTGCTGGGACACCTCAAGTCCTTTGTGCACAGTTACTACCCAGTGACCTCAGCTGATCTGCACTTTAACTTCTGAGAATGCAAAGGCTCGAAAGACACAACTGAATGGTTTGCTGGACACTGGGGCTGCTGTGATAATTCTGTCTTTACACTCATAGCCACCAAAATGGCCCTTGCAAACAGGTAACACTGGAGTGATTGGACTAGGGGGCACCACAAGGGGTGGAATTTCAGTTAATGCTATTTTAATCACAAACCCTGAAGGGCAAAATATGACCATATGTTACCTCTGCTCCTTTGAATTTACAGTGTTGAGATTGTCTTAATCAATGGGGAGTGAAAATTACTGCAGATTTTTGGCAGGAGCCACTGTGTTGCAAGGCGTGAAGCAACCCACTCTTGGTTTTAGTTGGTGGACTATTACACCTGTGTGGGTTAATCAGTGGTCTCTTCCTGAAGAGAAATTAATTGCACTACAAGTATTGGTTCAGGAACAATTAGCTGCAGGACATATTCCTCACACAGTCCATGGAACATGCCTGTGTTTGTTATAAAAAAGGAATCTGGCAAGTGGTGACTTTTACATGACCTGAGACAAATTAATTGCTGTAATGGCCTCCATGGGAGCTTTACAGCCTGGTTTACCATCCCCTATCATGATTCCTATGGAATGGAATATTATTGTGATAGATTTAAAAGATTCTTTCTTTACTATTCCTTTAGCAGAACAAGATAAAGAGAAATGTGCTTTCATGTTGCCAAAGATCAATCATTCTGCACCGACACAGAGGTATCAATGGAAAGTTCTTCCCCAAAGCATGAAAAATTTGCCAAGTATTTGTCAATGGTTTGTAGCACAAGCTTTGACTCCAGTGAGAGAAAAATATCCTAATTGTCACTGTTACAATTACACAGATGATATTTTGTTAGCAGCCAAAGAACAGAAGCAGTTGACTGATTTGCAGTCATTTACCGTACATTCTTTACAAAATTATGGCTTAATTAAAGTGCCAGGAAAAATTCAAACTGTTGAACCTTGGAAATCTTTAGGTCTCATTGTGTCTCAGCGGCAAGTGAGACCTCAGCAAATACAATCACAGAACAAAATTAAAAATTTAACTCATGTGCAAAAATTAATGGGATCAATTAATTGGACAAGACCTTATTTGGGGCTTACCAATTCACAATTGCAACCATTTCCAGAAATGTTAAAGGGGTCAGAAAACCCTACGGATACCCATGAGTTGACCCCAGAAACCCTTTTTGTTCTTGAATTGGTTGAAAAAATTTTGTGTGAGAAATTTCTCTCGCATTGACCTGGCACAAATAGTACAATTATTTTTTTTGATTGATGACTCCTTTTTCAATTATTGTACAGTGGAGTGATCAGTGGGAAGATCCTTTACATATTTTAGAATGGTTACTTTTACCTTTCAATCTATAAAAACTGCCCCTGGTCTTTTCAAATTAATTGCTGAAATTATTATTAAGGCTCATAAACAATGTGTTGAATTGACTGGTTGAGATCCTGAAGGAATTGTTTTGCCTGTTCAGAATTAGTATTTTCAGTGGTGTCTTACCAACAGTTATCAGTTACAAGCTGCTATGGCTGCTTTTACAGGGCAAGTGTTTTATCATTTACCAAGCCACCTTTTATTGAAATTTTTTCAGGGAGTGTCAGTTGGCCAAAAGCAGTTAAGTATGGAAAGTTCTGTAGGTGGACCCACTGTTTTTAGAGATGGCTCTGGAAAAACAGGAAAAGCTGCAGTTGCATGGAAAATCAATGGTAATTTGCAACACGTGATAAAATTTCAAACTGGTTTGCCACAAACAGTTGAACTGAGAGCCATGGCTACTGCATTTCAATTGTTCCCTTAAGCTGTAAATATTGTGACAGATTCTGCCTGTGTAGCAAATTTGACCCAAAAATTAGATAAAGTTTTTTTATCTGAAATTGATCACTGATCAATTATTTGATGTGTTGCTGGAATTGTAGAATACAATTCAGCAATGCACTGAATCGTGATGCATATTCGCAGTCACACTTCTCTCCCAGGATTTTTCACAGAAGGAAATGCTGTAGCTGATGCTCTTGTTGCCAGTGTTGCCTTAACAGTTCCTGACCACAGGCAACCAGTTATCTTATCAAGGAGAAAATGGAGTGTTTGTACAAACTCCAAAAGAGGTATATTCTCATGTCTTTGGCAGCTCTGCTTCCCTTTGAGATCACTGTTAGCACACCCTACCTCATCCTCCACATCACACAGCTCTGCAGGAGCTCCAAGGAATCCAGCCCCCACCACCAGTGTCATTTTCATGATGATTATTACACCTAGAATTATCCTGACCTGCTAACTCTACACAGCTGGCAGGGTTTGAAGACATGAGGAGAATCTATTGACATTTTTTTGACAGAGGGGAGGAAAACACCTGACAGATGACTGAAAACTTGCAGCTGCAAAGCCACAGAAGAACCATCATGCTTTGAATGCCCTTTTCTTTCCAGAGGTGAGAGGACTGCATATCCGTGCTGGTATGTGTTGATGTGTGTTGATTGCTGTCCTACTGTGCAAGCAGAAGCCTTAGTGTGCCTCAATTACAGAGCTTCCCAGTAAGTCCTTAAGTAGGATTCCAACTTTTTATTGTGCACACTAAACTTTTCCTGATACTCTATGAATTGATAGAGCAAACGCACACTGATTTTTGTTTGGAAATTCAAAAACTTTAAGTTTCTGCAATGTCAGCAGCATATTTCCTTTACAAATAAAATGTCTTGTTTTTTACTTCCATTGGGAAAAACTGGTTTGTGTTATAAGGGATCTTTTAATTGAACTTGGGAGGCTAATTAAAGTTGTTATTGTAGGAGAGTTAACTGATGTTATGACAAAAGCTAGCTATGTTTAATTATGTTGTAAAGTTGTTAAGATGATTGTTAAGATGATTGTTAAGGATTCTGGAGTGTTTGGGGTTGATACTGGATTGGGGACGAGTGGATAGAATGGGGGACAGGTAAGCGATATAAGGCTTATGGGGGCTGGAAAAGAACATTCAAGAACATGATGTCATCAGCACCGCGAGTACTGATTGGAAGGAACATCCACCAATCATTTGACGCCCTGGGAGGATGATTGGACCAGGGTGAACATGGACCAATCAGAGCCCAAGAAAGCAGCCAATCCTGAAACGGCTCCAAAATGGACCAATCCAAGCCTAAGGAAGGGTATAAAACAGGGTGTTAGGTGTTAGCAGGGGCTTTTTCTGTTCGGGAATTTGTTAAGATGTGTTGTTGCTGTCCTGGTTTGTAGCGTGGAGCACACAGGACTAACCTGTGTTCTTCTTTCGGGGGGCAGCTCAGTATTAATAAACAGGCCAGGCTTTAATTACATCAAAAAGTCTCGAGCCTTGTTTGTAACAGTTTGGGTTGGAAGGAACTTGAAAGATCCAGGTCCGGACACCTCCTATCAGACCAGGTTGCTCCATGCCCCATCCAACCTGGCCTTGAACATTTCTAGGGCTGGGGCATCCATGGCTTCCCTGGGCAACCTGTGCCAGGGCCTCACCACCCTCACAGGGAAGTATTTTTTCTTCATCTCTTACCTAAACCTACGCCCCTTCAGCCGTTTCCCCTTGTCCTGTCACTGCATGGCCTTGTAAATAGTTGCTCTTTATCCTTCTTGTGAGCTCCCTTCAGGTACTGGAAGGCCACAATGAGGTGACCCCAAAGCCTCTGTTCCAGGCTGGACAATCCCAATTACCCCAGCCTTCCCTCATATGTTGAAACTGTATTTAAATACACAAATATTTTCCCTTTTGTACAGTAATTGGAACCATTTCTCAATAGCAGTTTTTGTGAAGATCCACTGGTGTTACCTTGAGGAAACTCCATTATTAGAGAGCACTTCTCAGACATAAATGTATTAGAGCACAAAACACACAAATGAGTTTCTAGACCCATTATGTTGGCAAATCAATACAAATAAACTGCTTAAGAGGACATGACACATTAATTCCCTTGATAAAAGTAGGCTTTATAAAGCAGCTGCTTTTTATTAAAAAAAAATTAAAATAGCTGAAGTGAATATAATTTAGTTCACTTCAAAGCATGTCAAAATGTTTCTGCAACAGTTACCTACTTGACAGGAAACTTTTTTCCCAGGGTTTTTTGGAGGCTTTTTTGAATGTATTGGAAATAAAAAAAAAAATCTACATCTTTCAAAGAAAACACTGTAGGTGTTTTTAAACTCCTGAAATACAAGTAGCTACATAAGTCTCCTTGTCCTCACTGCTCTCAAGCAGCTGTTGAAGTGACACGTACCTCCTTTGTCAGGGTAAGCACATACTTGGTTTCAAGAATCCTCTTTTCCATGCCTTTGTGTGGGTTTTTTTCATGTATCATTTTGCATATACAAAGCTAGTCCATGGGAAGAGTGTCTGACAATCCTGCCCACGCTTGTACTTTGCAACAGGTTTAGACTGATACCTCAGTCTGTGGAGACCATAAACATGTCAGGGGCCTGTGTGGACATCAAAGGTGTCACATCACTTTGAGTGGTACTGAACTGAGCCGGTATCAGCTAGGAGAATCAAGGCATCTGTGCATATTGGTCATTCCTCCTACAAATAATGCTCAAAGGCTCCAGAATTATATGCATAAATTCAGGATCCCATTTCAGGTATCAGAAACTTCAGTGAGTTACATTCACAGCTGCAGTAAAAGCAAACCTAACCTTTTTCTTTTCTGGAGACATCCTGAAACCAAGACTCAGGAACACTAATTTACAAGTCTGTTGCTTTTAAAAATTGAGTTTGGGCAAAGACATGAAGTGCCTTGGCAGAACAGAGTCAAGTTCCATGCAAAAAGGCCCTTTTTTCTGGACTTGCCTTAGTGCTAAGCCTAAGACTGTGAAATAAGAGCAACACTCAGAATTTCAGGTAGAAGCAAAAACATTCCTTCTTATTTTATTACTATGGTGGGTACGAGTCACATTATGCCCCTATGTTTTCAAAACAAGAGAAGAGTGATACAGTATTTCCCCCAGATCAAGCTGCCACAGGCAATATGTACTGCAGCCAACTCATTAGCAGTTTGTATAATAACAAACAAAAAAATCTGTAACTGCCTTATTAACTATTGTATGATGGTATTTGCACGCACCAAATGGGTGTCTCAATTTGAGTGGAGGACGTAGAGGTCTTTTTTTTTTTTTTGTATTAAAAAAGCTGACAGAGTAGCTGTTTTTTTTTAGTTAAGTCAGTTTCCAAGTATCAAGAGAAAAGAAAGGTATATCAGAGTTAAAACGTGATTTTAATTTATCCTTAAAAACAGCATTTGAAACATAAAGGCTGAAATAGATATAAGCATGACATAAATACACACAAAAATACATTACTGTATTATATTGTATATATACTACATATATACATCTGGACATTTCTACATTTTATTAAGCTTTTGCAATTGAGAACACTGATCACCGACTTTTGTTTCTCTGCATTTATGGGCAGTCTTTACATTCCATTTTCAACATTGCTCCTTTTTTGCCCCAAAATTATGTTCCAAATTTGGCAGGCTGTCTGTGGGAGGCTGGAGTGCAGAAGGTAAAGAACAAATTACCTTTATTCTATAAAAAAGAAAATAAATAAAGAAATCTGAAGATACAAGGTTTTCCAAGTCCTTAAATTCAGTTTTGCTTTTGAAGAACACATGTCAACAGTTTTGCTCAAATGATGATCTTCTCTCCTTCTGCCCTTGCTGGAGATATGTATTACATATTCTGAAGCAAAATTAAACAGTTTATTCACATTTTCCTACCAACTCTCTTCCCATTCAAGTGAGGGAATGCTGCCATTATATGCTGCTCTCAAATCTCAGAGCAACAACCATTTAGCCAAAAAATTTAGTGTGTAATCCCTCCTCCTTCGTTATCACTGAAGAGGTAAATATTTACCAGTGACCACTGCTAGCCCTGAATGGTACCAACAAAAATCTTAGAGCTGAGCAAGAAGTTGTGTATTAATGGAGAGACAGGCCTCATTCACTCATTTACATTGATTAGGTTCTTCAGGTGGTTTTCACTAACTCCCATAATAAACTTCCCCATATTTTCACTGGGTACTGAAGGGAGGCTGACAGGCCTGCAGTTTCCAGGGTCATCCTTCTTGTCCTTCCTGAAAACTGGGACAATGTTCATCAGCTTCCAGTCAACTGAGACTTCTGTGGATTCCCAAGAATGTTCAAAAATCATTGAGAGAGGCTCATGATGACATCAGCAGCTCTCTGAATGTTCTCAGATGAATCCCATCGTGCCCTATAGACTTGTAGAGATCCAGCTGGAGCAACAGGACCTGCACAGGCTCAGGGTCAGCTGGGAGTCTGTCACTCTCACAGCCATGGTCCTCCAGCTCGGGGCACTCAGACCCCCTTAGCCCATCAGCAGTGCTGGGGACAGAGGCAAGGAAAGCATTAAACACCTCTGCCTTGTCTCTGTCCCTGTTAGGGGGGTGACCATTCTAATCCTGCAGTGCACCAATGTTATCTCTGCACTGCCTTTTACCATTAATGATTTAAGTAAACTCTTTTCATTGTCTCATGCAGTTCTGGCCAGCGTCAACTCCAGCCAAGTTTTGGCTGCATAAATTTTCTTCCTCACAGCAGCATCTCTGTGTTTTTCTCCCATGTCACCTAACCTTCCTTCCACTGGCCATACACCTTCTTTTTCTTATTTTATCTCCAGAAAATCCCTGCTCAGCCAAGCCAGCCTTATGCCTCACTTGCTTGACTTCCAATATTTTGGAATTTCCTGTGCATTTAGGAGGTAGTGCTCAAAAAGTGACCAGCACTGATGAACTCTAGCACCCTCTAAAATGTTTACTCAGAGACCTCATTACTAGTTCCTGAAGTCTGCTCTCCTCATGCCTACAGCTGAGGCACTTTTCCTCCTGTCAACAGATTTTAAACTCAATCACTTTGAGGTCACTGTGGCCAAGATGGTTGTCAATCACCACTTCAGCCACTAAACCTCTGTTAATGGGCAGCAAATCAAAGAAAGCATCTTTCCTACTCAGCTACTTTACTACCTGTGATGCCATGGTACCATGAAGCTATCATGCAGGAGGCTTTAGGAATATTCTGGACACCTGAAGGATCACACAGTTATCTGTCACAGCCTGCAAGCCTTCATGAGGGGAAAGTCCTGTTTGTGAAACGTGATTTCTTTTTATGACAAGGTAACCCACCTAGCTGATCAATGGAAACCAGTTGATGCAGGTTTTTTGGACTTCAGTAAAGCTTTTGATACTGCCACTCACAGGATCCTCCTAGACAAAATGTCCAGCCCACAGCTGAATAAATGCATCATGTGATGGGTGAACATCTGGCTCATGGGTCGGGCACAAATGGGGACAGTGACAGCGGTGACATTACACTGCTGACCTGACACTAGCAGCATTCTGCAGGGCTCCATCTTTGGCCCTGTGCTCCTCAAAATCTTCACAGATGATCTGGACACAGGACTGCAAAATACACTGAAGAAGTTTGCTGATGACACAAAAAATGGAAGGAGCTGTTCAGAGAGACCTTGATGAATTAGAGAGCTGGCCAATCACCAACTGTGTAGAGTTCAAAAAGAAAAAGTGCTGGATTCTGCACCTGGATGAGCAGCCCTGGCTATATGGAGAGATTGGGGAATAAGAGGCTGGAGAGCAGCCCTGTGGAAAGGGACCTGGGTGTCCTGGTTGATGGCAAGTTGAACATGAAGCAGCAGTGCCCTGGCAGCCAGGAGGAACAACCCTGTCCTGGGGGCATCAGGCCCAGCATCACCAGCTGGGCAAGGGAGGGGATTGTCCTGCTCTGCTCTGGGCTGGGGCAGCCTCACCTCGAGTGCTGGGAGCATTTTGAGGTACCACAATATAAGATATAATGATTTTAAAGAGCGTCCAATGGAAGCCCATGAAGATGATGAAGGACCTGAAGGAAGAGCTTTACAAGGAGCATCTGTGGTCACTTGGTGTGTTCAGCGTGAAGAAGAGACCGAGGAGATACCCCACTGGAGTCTGCAAACTTCTTTGTGAGGGGAGGAAAGGGGAAGACACTTAACTTTGTGTCTGGTTACCAGTGACAGGGCGTAAGGGAATGGCCTGAAATTGTGTTGGGAGAGCTTTAGGTTGAGTATTAGGGAAAAGTTATTACCCTCAAGTGGGTTTGGGCACTGGAACAGGCTCCCCAGAGAAACAGTCTCAGCACCTGAGTTCAAGAAGTATCTGGACAATGCTGTCAGGCACTTAGTGGGATTTTTGGGGTACCATGTGCGGGGCCAGGAGCTGAACTTTGATGATCCTTGTGGGTCCTTTTCAATTCAGGATATTCTGTGATTCTACTCTGTGTTTGTAGCTGCAGGCATGTATCCAGCTGAATGACCATGTGAGATGAATACCTTCCACATTCTTGCTTTGAACTTGCTGCTAAATTCAGAGGAGCTAAGAAAAACATGTAATTTTGAGTCTTACAAATTCTGCATAAATCTGTAAAACTGGACATTTCACATTATAACAGACAATACCCAGGGGCAGATCAACTCATGTGTGCCTCAAAGTAGATCTGCTAAAAGGAATGGACACAGCTGGAACAATCTTGGAGAATTCAATATTGGCAGTGACACTGGATCTAAAAACTCCATTGAAACACAACTAAAAGCCAAGTGTGATCTGTATGCTGTCCACGAAAGAACACAGGCAGATACTTGCCTGTTTCCAGGAGGCCTCATAGCTCAAAGTTTCCTGCTTGGTCTGTTGTCACTTACTGCACATGAAGGCTTTCCTTGTAAGAGACATGGATAAGAAGCCAAGTAATTCTTCACTGGGGAAAACATTAGTCTGTCTTTCTTCAGAACACTGACCTTCTTGAAATCAGCTCTCTTCTTTAAATATAAAAAAAAGGTAGTAAGAAAAGTACAAATAATTGCTTCTATCAGGCACAAGTGCCTAAGAATTTTTCATGTTCCACCACAATTGACTTTCTACAACTAATTCAGTATTTTGTAGTATTTGTAATATTTCAGTGAAATTTCTTGCTGAAGCCACCTACTGATCATTTGTGTGAGCTAAAAATTGAGTACTTCATATTTAAAATCCAAATGGAAACCAGAAACACTTATGATTTAAAAGGTTAAAATTACTTTTTCAGCCCATAGTCATTTACATTTTTGCACAGGCAAAACCCCAGCAACTTCAGACAAAATGTATTAAGTGTTTTGGAAGATTAAAAAAGTATATATGAAAAATCTAAACATGTTCATTCTAACTGCTGGGAAGAGGACCAAAAAAGAATATAGCCCAAAGCAAAAGTTTTTTTTCCACCACAGAACAGCTGCTCTACACACAGCATTCTTTCTCACCCTGCTTAAAGTTAAACGTCTGAAAACCTAGACTACAACTGTAAACTGTCAGCAAAGAAAGCAAGTTTTTGACACAATGAAATATTGTAGCAGTGGCTAGTGCCATTCTTGAGAACTCAGCTTCTGTCTTGAAGAATACATAAAGGCAAGTCCTTCAATTCACAAGGCAAAATGCCTACAATTTTATTCCTAGAAAAACAGGATTGGCCAATTTTACAGATACATCTGGAAGTGCTAGACTGCAAGATGCACTTAGTTACTTCTTCACGGTAATTGTGATAAAATGGTTGGCTTCAGCTCAGTTTAACACCTTTGAAAAGGCCAGTTCCATGTATTAACAATTTGACTGGACAGGGCATATACAAGTCAATGCTGCCCTTGCTTAGAGCAGGAACTTGGACTGCATGACCTGATGAGGTGCTTTCCAGTCTGGATGATTCTCTGGCATGTCCATCTTGATACTCTTAGAAATTATATAAGAATCCAACTCAGGAACTGAGTATTTTACCTAAACTCTTGCATGTAGTTTAGTTCATCATGTTCTTGCACTTAGAGAGGTTGAGGAACTTGAAAATACCACTCTGGAGTCTATACAGTAAAACATAACACACACAACAGAATTCCTTTACATGCCTCTTTGGTGAATTATTTTATAATACATACAGCGAATTCTCTTTTTATTTCATACACTGTACACTAAAACTGCAATCAACAGTATTTCAAAAGAAACTAGTTTCCAAGTTCACCATACCTTCCATTTCAACACTTAGGCATTTAAAATACATGAAAGTTAGATTAATAATAAAGTAGACCTGAAGTCAGAACTTACAAAGAGCAACATCTTTGCATTATTTTACCATGACTACTTTCCATAAGTGATAACTACACAGTGATTGATGATTAAAACGCAGATCAGTTTACAGCATTCACAAAAACAGACTTGCCACATGAATGTGAAAAAAGCAGCAGCCTCTCATAATTTAAAAGTGACTTTCCACATGCTTGTCTTAACTTGCAAAAACCATCTCCCCACCCCTATATTTACTGATGAAACCAAGGACTTGGTTATTTAGAATAATTAAAAATAATTTTCAGGCTAAGTCTGATGGGGGAAGAGGGCAAAAATGATATATTTCAGTGGCTCCTTTGCACATAAACAGGCTTAGCTCTGCTCCACAAAATATTTAAACCAGCAGATTTTAAATTACAGACAGCAGTGCTAAATACTTGAGACAATTTTATACACACCCCTCCAATCTAACAAAAGAGAAACTCTAGGAACAGCCAATTGTTTTTTAGGTTTTCTGTACACTTTGAACACCACCACTACTGCTACTACTACACCACAGATTTGTATTATTATTACACTCTGATATATGGAGCATTAGAGTAAAACTAAACCCTGAAGTTGTCAGTGGAAAGTCAGCTAAAAATGACATGCACACAACAGTTCCTATTTTGCTTTATTCACACACTTAAGTTAATGCAAGCCTTGCACACAAACTGCAGGACAGCCAAATTTGCATTCTGGGCAACTTTGCCCCACACTCATTTTTTGTTGTTTTTATACAAAGCAAGAGATTCCCATTTGTCACCTTCTGTGACACTGTAGCAAAGTAAGTCTTCTATGAAGTCTTCTATGTACCTGTAAATTATTACATTTAAGTCTATTTAAGTCACTTTTACAGGTTCTATTTTACTCACAGTTCCATTAACAGTGAAGTTAGAAACATTTTTAAAAGACCAGTAAAGACATCAGTCCCCTTCTTACAAGTCCTTACAACTTAAGAAAATAAACTCCTTTCAACTGGCTAACAGTCCATATTAAATATCAGATGTGATGCTTATAAAGCAGATACTTATAATTCATATCCATTCCTTACGTCCGAGAACTGGTAAGAGGAAAAGTAAATCCTCAATGCAATCATATTTGAAATCTGATCCCCTTTGTATGACTGCATATGACATATTCAGTTTGTGTCTGTAATTTTTAAACAGTCCTTTTTTAATTACACTTCGGAAACTATATCCCCATTTTTAAAACAAGTTGTTCTACAGTGTAAGGAGAATCCACAGGGTGGATTCCCCAAAGTTCATTTTCTAAGCCATTTAAACAGTAACAAGGTTAGCAAGTCAATCATGTCCAATGTGCTAGATCCAGACCTGGACAGATTAAGGAACATTTTGAAGCAGTGTTGAGTAAATAATTTTGGTAAGCTGTAAAACTGCCACATGCAAGGTATACTGCACTATAACAGCTCCAAATCCTTTATAAAAACCTTGCATTCCTTCTTCCCGTTTTATAGTATTTATGCAGTCTTTCATTCCCTCATACTGAGTATTGATTGGAAGCACTTCATAGCCAAGGTCTGTATTGTCAATTATTGTGCGTGTCCCTTGAATATGAAGGCGGTGCAAAACTGTTTCCAGTGGGTAAAGCATGACATCGGCACAAAGGCTAGCAGCAAAGCTAGCAATAAGTTCTGGAAAATATGCATCCAGTATTCTCTGCACGGAAGTGGAGCTCTCAGTTGGAAGGTTGTGGGAATTATCCCTTTTCAAAACAAACAAGACAAGCTTCTGGACAATAGAACTGATGACGTAGTGAAGAACTCCATGCAGAGCAGTGGGAAAAGTCAGGATCATCAGAGGAAGGAGACGCTTGCTATGGGGTACTCCCAAGCCTACAACTCTGCCAATTCCTTCTTTCACACAGTCCAGGATGCCGGGATTGTCTCGAACAATTTCACTCTACAAGCACAAAGAAGGAGTTACAACTCGTGCTGAGCACTTCAAAATCATCCTGACATCCACTCTGACACTTCATCACTGCTGAAGTTTTAAAAAAGAGCTAAACACTTCCATGCTATTGTGTGTACACAGCTGTAGAAATAAAAGTCCCTTCTAATAACACTCTTCATAGCATTCAATTAAGCTGCTTCTTAAAATAATTACCCTATCTTAAAGAGGTGAGGGTTTTTTAATGTATATTGCAGTCATCTGTGTTTCTACCAAAGAAATTTAACTTTCAGCTTACTGCTGGAAGTATCAGAATGCAAAACAGTCATGAACTTAAAATGTCTACATATGAAACAAAATGCCAGGAAGTACATATTTAATTCCAAATTCCTTTCTGGGCTATGACTATAACCTCTGAACTTGAATCTACATAGTAAAGACTTATTATATAACTAGTGTTGAAAGCTCATTTTTGACATGAATTTAATAGGTTCTGTTTGGAATGTTTTCATGGCATTATATGCATTTAAAGCAGTATTCTTTACCCATGCTGTCTTAGAGAAGAGTTCTGTTCATATACTGAAAGCAAACATTGTGTAATAATTATTTACTCTGTTACATTCCACCTGTGAGTGTGGATTCAGCTAAAAACATTATTTACCCTACTAATGGTTACACTCCAGTGTTTTATCATGGGGTTTACATCCAAAATTCAAGATTTTGATGTTCTCCTAAATGTCTAAGTCTCTGAGTCCATGTGGTCTATGTCCTCACCTCTTGCCAGAATAAACCACTAGAATATTCTTAAGTATTTATGAGGTAATACTAAACAGCCTACAGAGCCTTCACAGTCTTTTTTCTGCAGTAGAGAAACTAGTTTAAATGCCTCAGAACATAATGTCGCAGACTTCAAATACAAATTAAGCAGCAAGTTAAGCAGCACATCCCCTACTGGCTCCTCTTCTGTCCCACATCACTAAGTCACTGCACTTCATTCTTGCTTTGGCCTAAAACGCCACCATGAGGTTTGACATGCTAATGACAAAGGAGCAAATGTGACAGCTACAAATTTCCACCATTTACAGCTATTTTGATAAAATGTCTTTACTTGGATAAGTGTCAGATACTTTGTCTTAATTCTGGTAAACCATGCTGTTCAATCAAAGTCAATATAAGCCTGCTAGTAGGAAATCCAACAATCTTTAACTTTTCTGGTTTGTCACTGGTCATTGTCTTCTTGCAGCACAGGAATATAATGCAAACTTGGCAAGCCAAGTTGCTCCCCTGCACCAATTAATACAGTATAAAAATCTTCACAAATGATATTATTACCTCTGCTGTCTTTCTTACAAGCTTATGACATTTCCAGGAACTGAAGAACATACACACGTTCACTAAAATACCTGCACACAGCTGAAGCTACGAATCTTAAAATCCTCAGACCTCAGTGGAATTTTAATAACCAATCCATTATAGAGAAGATCAACTACCTAAAAGCTTGAGAGATGCTTTTTTGGGCTTTTTTATTGTTTTCTTATTAAGTTGCTGTCTAGCAAAGAAACCTTATACATCTTTATGTTCTGCTGGAACACATAGATATAGCATGTTCCTATTTCATATGCAATATAGTCCAGCTGTCTATGTTAAATGTCCTTTCCAATTCTAGATTTAGAGTTAAGATAGAGCACTAATATATCCTTCACAGTAAACACCCATTTCAGCTAAGTCACACAACCTCAAGCAAAACAAATGCAACTACTGCAACATACACTTGAATTCAGATTTATTTCTCCACATAATCTAATCTATAAAGAGTATCAGGTACTTTTTAAATGTTGCAAATATATATGTTACCTGTACAGTTTCAATCAGGCTCGCAGAATAAAAAGGCATGGCTATCACATGTGTTAACCTGTAGAAATTGACAATGTAAGAATGAACATAATGACAATACTATAATTTTAGCCAAACAGGCACCTAAAAGTTGATAAAGTTATCTACCAAATTATTGTACATGAGAGAAAATTAACAAAGCATAACTCAATTACTAAAATGTACATCAACAAGTTGAGATAAGCTTCAGTCAAAAGTTTAGTTAAATTCTATTTCCATGTGACCACACTAATTAAGGTCTAAAAGAATCTAATCTTTTAAATCAGTTGAGTTCCATTGACACAGGGATCTAGTATGAGAAAACCTGTGAAAGTGGTGTATGTAATCAAGATTGTTCAAAAAAATCAGCATTTGAAAAGTACTGTTAGCATCTTACCAAATAAACATAGCAGTAGACTAAACTCATGTCCATTTGCTAGTTTTATTATGTTTAGATAGTAAGACATAAGACACATGCCACACTTACCCTTTGAGTAAAAGGTGTCCACCTATCTGCTTGAAGTTCCATTTATGTGAAAGCTCTCTAAAAAGAGAAGTATTTATCACAATATTAATAATCACCCACATCTAATTCTCAAGAAATCCTTCCATGAGTGTCAACAACCAGTTTTCATATTGGTTTTCTACTATTTATGTTGAAGCATTTCCCATTTTGGAAAGACACAGCAAAACATTTAGTAAATCATGCTTAACTTCTAGTAGTTTTTTGGGCCTGACAGACGTCTATTTAAAAAGATTTCAGTTATTAATTATAATTAACTTATTAAAATAATATATTTGCAGCTCTCACTGCCTGTACTGACTTTAATCAGTTCTGCATTTATTTAGCAACCTTATGTACAAGCACTTAAAGCAATTTTCAGGGATCACTGGAATACTTTAAAATCTTCATACTTCATCAAGAAATCATTTTTATTTCATTTTGGTTTGGTTGTGCTCTTCTCTTCTTTAGATTATGTCTACCCTGTTGTTGTTTCTGTCCAGAAAATCTAAATCATATTCTAGCACAGTTAGACAAGAACAAATCAAGTACAAGAGGTCAGACTAGAAGTTGCACAGTAATTCCATACAGACATAACTGAATTTTTTGTCTTTTAATCAGTTCTTACCATATTCTGATAAATCAGAAGAAAACCCATGCTTTTAACACAAAGGTGACATAAAAAATATTTCCTTGAAGTGGTATTTCTAGTTCTACGCTTCAAAATACAAACAGCAAATGTTTACATTCCACTTGACAGAAAATGTAAACCCACCTAGCTCAAGATATCATTCAAATACCACATGTACTTACAATGCATATAGTCAATACTCTAGTTATGAGGTATAGATACCTGCCTGAACTGCTGGCACACTAGACTTTGCATTTTTAATAACAAGCTATAAAATGCTCAGCCTTCAAGTGTTGTCCAGGAATCACAATTAGACACTGCTTGTAGTTAAAATAACTCTAATCCAAGATAGGCAAGATTTTACTCTTTTTGAAGAATTGTGTGTTGCCACTAGCTATCACATTTTAAATACATAGGTCTATCACTAAACAGGAACAGAAGATCATTTTTACCATTACATATTTCAGACACTTGGATCACATTCACTTACCCATAATACTTAAATGATGTGGAAAATTAAACCAGCCAAGCTAATGTGTGAAAGCCTCACCTGTCAACCCGCAAGGTGTAACTGTCCCTGTAGTGGAAGAACAATTACGCAACAAGTTTGTCTAGTACAAAATGTTCACACCCATTTCTGGTCTCCTCTCCTAAAACAGGGATGTTCTTTCATGTAACTATAATATAGAATAGACATTTCACTTCTCTGTGTTCTTCGGAGCGTGATAATGTAGTAAAATAACCTTTTAAATTGGATTTACTGGCACTACTGCTACAGCAATAACCTTCTCCTCCCTGTGACCAACCAAATATGCAACCCACAATTATAAAGGAAGAGAGCATTCAGTAGAAAACTGCTGTGGGGTGGTGCATGTATGAGACAACCATCACTTTCCCAGTCCAGTTAATTTTCTGACTGTTCACATATTGTATTTCCACAAAGATGGGAGTAGCACAGAGGAAGGAATGAGCTGGGTCCAGGAGAAAGGTTTGATTCTTTTGGCGGCAGCACCAGCTTACTTTTCAAACTGCTTAACTGGCCCACAAGTACAAAATCATTCCTCACATTTGCAAGAATTCAGAACTACGAAGATAAAAATACTATATCACATCTCATGAACTTAAGCATACCCTAGGGTTGTATCTGAAACACACCTGGAGGAAAGCACATGCCTAGAAATTTCAATTACCTATGAAACAGTGCTGACCAAAAACCTTAAATACACACTCTACATAATTTAAAAATTAAATGCTTTTGAACTTGAAAATGCCTACTTTTATTAGTATGGATGCATGCATCATAACAGTATTTGATTTAGCTGAACCTTATTTCTTTCTTCTTTTTTAAACCCAGGGTAGTTTCCATATCCCTGAATATTTTTAGTAAAAATATAACTGAACTTCTGTAGCAGAAGATGGACACAGGGATGCAGAATGACGAGTATCACTTTGAAAATAAGTCAACAACTTATTAATTTGTTAGAAGCAGTGGGAAAAAGAAAAAAAAAGCAGTACCTTGGCAAAGGTGTAAATTCACTGATGATGCCTTCTGTACCTAGGGTTATGCCCTGAACAATGAAGGTGCTGCCCATTCCTTTCCAGAGAGCTCTTGGACCCTGTGTGTTGAAATATGCAACAAAAATTAAAAAAATTTCTCAACTTATCAAGTAAAAAATTCCAGTAAATTCAGACCACACAGGGCTACAATTCTACCATTCAACTTTGTCATTAAATTCAAGTACCAACTAATTTTTTAATATATGAAGAAATTTTTGTTTTTCAATAATTTCAAAGACCTGTCAATAATTTTGGAGGCATGTCTCCTATAATAATACTGTTATAATAATATAATAATACTGTTAATACTCTGTATTATAAACTTAACATAATTTTCTTTGGAAATGAGATGTCAAAAGTACATCCATAAGAAATTCAGAATTAAGCCTTCTGATCTGAGTTTAAGGATTGCCATTCCCCTGCAGAACTGGAAATGGATTCAGTACTGTCTTTGGAAGGAGCCACTTCAGCAATAAGTTGCTTATCCACAAAATGATTAATTATCTTTCTGAACCCTAATGAAAAAAAAGTTAGTTTGTTTTCTAACATCCATAAATCTTTCCCCACTAAGCACTGCACTTCTGAAAAAAATAATAATTTACTTGATCATATTGACACATTTCTGTAACCATAAAAATAACAACCCATCGTAACAGCCATATTTTTTAACACCACATACATACACTTAGAGATTTCAATGTACATACATGCTGTAGGAAGTGTCAGTGCTCAGATACAGCATGACACCAAATACTAACCTGTGTCTTATTGATGCAGTACATGATATTGATAACTGTAAATGGTGTGAGATGATAGTTCCGTGCATGATAGTTAACCTGTTAAAGACATAAATAATGACAGTCTTAGAAACACACTTGCAGATGCTACAACTCTAAA
This sequence comes from Parus major, assembly GCF_001522545.3. Classification (NCBI taxonomy): domain Eukaryota; kingdom Metazoa; phylum Chordata; class Aves; order Passeriformes; family Paridae; genus Parus; species Parus major. The sequence continues at coordinate 68,133,069 of NC_031799.1, read as the reverse complement.
GGATAAAGGTGTTTCAAATGTAAAAATTTTATCTCTGTAAAGATCAGCTAAAAATAATTCTCATTGAAATTTAGGGAAATGGGCAGCCTTTTTAAGTGTTTGTATGCTGAATGTTTAAACAATAAACCATGCAAAAAGCAGAACCTATGAAATAAAGGTTCTGCTAGTAAATGGGGATCTGAAAGTTGCTCTGCAGACCCCAAAACACTTACTTACTGTAATTTGGTTTCCACTGCCCAAACAAAAATGAGTAAGATTTTTCAAAACAAGCTAACCTGCAAAATAGAAAATATGTATTCTACACATAAAAACTTGTTAATATATTAGAGTCCCCCTAAAAATTGCAAAGCTTCCTATACTATATACTTTCGTACAGATTATGAAAATACAGGAATATGACAGTACACAGGAGCTTTGACTGGAATAGGTAATATAAAAGACATACCTGACATTGACGACGTAGAACAATGCAAGGATGTGCCAACACATTTTCTGTAAATAGGCTTTAAAGGAAAATTGTATTTAATGCATGGGAAGCCACTAAAAATCCCTTAGAAAAGGCTTGTTAATTGTCTCTAGCAGCAGCAGATCAGTATTTGGAAAAGCAAGCTATTTCTAGCTAACAGGGCATTTCTGATGGCTATCCAAAGTGTCCTGAAGAACAAGTTACATAAAATCTGACATATGCATTTGCTACAAAGAAAACCCATATATATGTAAGTATGCATATTTTTATAAGCAAAAAAAACATAGAAAACTTCTTAATCTCACCCTCCTCAAAGTATCAGGGTACAAAAAAACCCACAACCACAATTATGAAGGGATTAGTTCCCAGTTTTATGCTAATTCTGTATACTGCATTACTAATCAAGACTGTCCTTATGAGGGCCAGAGAAGGACTGATACTAATGGCTGACTGTGTTTTCACCAAAAACACTACTGACCCAAACCAAATCTCCTACTGCTGCCAGAAGTCATATTTCAGTGAAAACTGCAAAGAAAAGTTCTCACTTCCAAAGTAGAATTCCTGGTTGCAGCCATTCAGAGAAAATATTAATGTGATCTCAATGTGCCTGAGTGATCCAAGTACTTACTTACCTGTATGTTGTTCAAACCTGGGACATGAATTAGGAAAGTAGAATAACCAGGATTTTTACAAACACCCCAAGCTACAGGATCATCTGTGGTAGGTTTCTGAATTCCCAACAAACAAGTAGAAGCAGCACAGAAAAATACTTCAGTTTTGTAACTACTGAGCCAATTAGCAGTCAGCTACTACTAAAAGAGGTAAAATTTTCTCTGGACATCAGCATCTTAAAGTTCACCACATTCTCAAAAATGCTATCAATAATCAGGGTCACCATAATACAGAATAAAATGGCCATCAGGCCACTTGGTTATATGGATATTATAGTCCCAGGATACTTTGGTAACATACTTGAATACATTTTGACCATCTTAGGAAACATCTGTATTGCCTAAAAATATTAATAGAAGTTGCAAATGTCAAAAAAGTTTTCTGGTGTTACTTTCAGATTACTTGGAGAGGGTACACACATCCTAGGTATTCCATATGAAAACTGTTTCTTACATTCACATAGGTATTTTCTGTGCAACAGTTAAAGAAAATAGAAACCTAAATGGGAACAGTAGGTTTCTAAACACATTTCAACTGCTTATGGCTACTGGAATAAAAACACAATATAAAAGTGTAAGTAGGGTTTATAAGGCAAACAGGAGCTTTACTACCCCTTTGCAACTGAACACAACTCTTACCTTGCAAGACCAATACCAAAGCCAGCAAATCTGTTCAACTGCTCTGAAAAAAAAGACAAAACACCAAAATAAAGCCAGATTATACAGCAGTGATAATTACAAATTAGGAGAAAATGCCATGCACAGGATTTGAAAAACTAATTTTATCCTGTACTTGCATCAGAAAGTTACAAGCACTAAACCACAATATTTATGGCAGCTCAACAACAGAGGATATAAAAAAATTATTCCCCCAGGAACATTTGCACTTTGGACTGCATTTGAGTTTTTACATACTCATATATAAAATTATGCTTTTCTTACAAGGAAATAAAGAAGAGAGAAAGCTAACAATAAAACAGAGTATTTTAATATCTAAAAAAACTCCCCCAAACAAACTACTGAAAGATTTAGCATGCATGAGCTTACAACAATTCTGAAACATAAATTTAGATAACTGAGGTGAAAGTAACATTAAAACAATAAAAGGGCAAAATTTTGGGAGAAGTTACACAAAAAGCCATGGATGAAGTAACAAACATCAACATAAAGCAAATTTTCAAGCCAGTTGTTTATCTGCAGTTCTTAGCAAAAATTCAGTTACTGGAAAATTATGAAAGTAATGAATTCACCTCTCTGTTGTCTGCTGCCGAACATACATTTGGGACATTGGGAATTATCAGAAGGGTTTCAAAGACAAGCATCAGAACAGTAAAGGCATTTTAAAGTTAATGCTCTGCCCTACAATCTTCTGAGTGCAAGCAGTGTGAAAGCATGGATAAAGTCAGTAACTTCAGTAACACCAATGTGGCAGCACTCCCAGAAATGGTAAGACACCATTTGCAGCTGCTGGATTCAGTGATTATAGCAACTCCTTATCAGTCCTCCAAAGTGCAGAATGAACACACCTTCCATATGTCGATAGGGGGAAAAAAAATGTAGGGTCCAACTATCCAAGGATACCTAACCAGTGCCTGCATGGACAGAGTACAGCTAAAGGCTGTACTCTTTACAATACCTGAATAAAAACAGTGTACTACAGGTCAGAAAAGAAAGACTCACCTACTAATGTAATTCGACTTCAGGTAAATTAGTTTAATAAATCTTTTGACACTCAAGTGTCTACAAACTGCTGCTTTTAATTAAAGACAACATGCAGTTGTCTTTAATTAGATAATAGATACAGCAAGTTTTCCTTAATGCACTTCAATTTCATGAAGACTTAAAATAACTTATGTGTGCTTTTACTCAGTTTCCCAATAATTACTAAAAAAGCCTTGTACTCAGTTGCTTCCTTAAATCCTACCATACCCACAGTTCCCTTGCTAACACGCGTGGAAGGGGGAGTGGGAACGTTTACGTCAGCAGCTCATGTTTTAAACCCCAAAGAAGCCACGCAGCCTGAAACAACAACACAATTACGTAGCACTCTAAGACCCAAAGACACTTCCTGTCCTTAAAGAAGGCGGAGTGTTTCTGCAGAATATAGTTTGCATGGGCAATGAGGAGCAAGCTAACCATACACTGCTTAATGAGAAGCTGCGGGGCGCATTCTGGCACTATCAAATTGCATTTGCGTGAAGCAACATAGTGCTGGACCGCAACAGGCAGCGACGGAGCAATCCGTGTTCTTCTAAAGGACTTTCTTCCCCCGCGCTACAGCACCGCCAGTAAAAAGGAGGGCCCGGGAGACGCCCGGCCCGGCCGCAGCAGGCCAAGCCCGCCGCCCGTCCTTGCCCGGCGGGTCATTGCCCGCGGGAGGTGGGAACCGGGGCGCTCCGGCGGCCGCCCCCGGGCCAGCCCAGACTGGGCCCTCCCTTACCGGCGCCGGGGCCGCCCGTCCCGAGGTTGGCCTCCTCGTTGGGGCCGGCGCCGCTCAGAGGGGTCCCGGCCCCATACGGCGGCGTCTTCTCGCCCCAATGCAGGTTGCGGCTGCCGGGGATGTCGGGCGGGCTAGTCACCCAGGGGCCCAGCTCCATTCCGCCGCTGAAGGGCCTGGAGCCGGGGCCCAGTTCGTCGCGGCTGACCCCGCGATAGCCGAGGCCGTCGAAGCCGTCGGGGCGCCGCGGGTGCATGGCAGGGGTGACTGAGGGAACCTGGCAAGAGTGGGGGAGTGGGAGAGGCCGCGCTCGGACCGCACCGGCTGCAACAGACCCGGACCCGCCGCTGGCCCTGGCACTTCCGGCCGCGGTGAGGCCGCCCGCGTGACCGGCGAGGGGGCGGGGCCGGGGCAGCTGGGCCAATGGCGGCGCTCCTCTTGCCCGGCCTGGGGCGGAGCGTCCGGCGATGGGGGCGGGTGTGCGAGGACGCCGCCTGGCGGTATGGCGGGCCGAGGAAGGGCGGGGCTGTGGGGGAGAGCCCTGCGTGAGCTCTGCTCCTTCTGTGAGGAGTGGCCTTCTCCTGACCGCGGGGAATACGTGACAAAGTACCACTGGTGGCCGGAGAAAGGGGGCCAGGCGGACATAGGACAGCAGATTCCGGGGAGAAACATCCTTGTTATTGACCCCGTAGATGAGCACAACACAGCACACAGCAAGGGCAGGGATGAGGCCAAGAAAAGGGGCGTGGACTATGGGGAGGAATACAAACCACCCAAGATCCACAAAGCCCTCCTTATTTCCATAAATGAAAGAAAAGACTTGCCCATGATCAATGATTGCATAGAAAATGAGAAACACTTCAAGGCAGGGGAGTCAGTCCATAGAAAGTATTGCCCAAGCCTGGGCAGTGCCCACTGTGTCGAGTTTCAATGGGGATTCCAGAAATATTTCCAGGTCTCAGAGAGACATGAGCAATTGATGTGTGCTAGAAAAGGTTTTTATTATATAAAAGCATCAGTTTCAAAGGAAAAGAGTTCAGAGAGTTAATGTACTTGCTAAAAGCTTTTGGCATAAAGTTTCAAGTTCTGAGCAGCAGCTCTCTGGTATAAGGTCCCAATGTTCAGGGCAGCAGCTTCTCGGTGTGGAGTTTTGTTGTCTTGGGCTGCAGAAGCAGTTGGTGAT
>NC_031799.1:68120740-68127607 GCF_001522545.3 Parus major | reverse complement strand
AGTAGGTCAGGGACTAAAATACCCACTGAGTGTGTAACTTACTAATAAAACTTTCTGATTATTTGCAGACCCTCTGACTTTTGTTGTTCCTTTCAACCATGAGCATTTATGAATCTTCCTTCTCCCTAGAAGTGTGAGGCTGCACCCTGTGGGTTTAATGATGCCTTATCTCAGAATCACAGAATCATTTAGACTGAAAAGACCTCCAATATCATCAAGTCCAAACTATGACTCTGTCAACCAGACCATGGCACATCCAGTCTTTCATGAAACACTTCCAGGGATGGTGATTCCACCATCCCCCTGGGCAGCCAATTTCAATATCTGGTCACCCTTTCTATGAAAAAAACCCACTTTTCCTAGTGTCCAGTCAAAATCTCTCTATGCACATTTAAGACCATTTTCTCTTGCTGGGTCATTTGTTGCATGGGAGAAGAGGCTGACCCCCACCTTGCTATGATCTCCTTCCAGGCATCTTGTCTTCTCTGAAAAAGCCCAACAAGGTCTCCCATAACTGGGTCTTAGAACACAGAAGTGTTCTTGTTTTGTGCACTAGGTTAAGCCAGCATTAGTGTGTTCAAGTCTAAGTATAGCACAGATATCAGGAGTCATCTATAGTTTTGTGAGAGGAAATCTCATTAATGCATATAAATATCTCAAAGGCAAGTGCCAAAGGATGGTGCCAGACTCTTTTCAGCAGTGCCCAGTGACAGGACAAGGAGCAATGGCCATAAACTAAAACATAAATTCAACACATAAAATTACAACATAGCTGTACTCTGGATTGTTATACAGTTTTAGTCTTCCTAAAGTTATGGAAATCATAAAATCAGGATAGTCAGGGTTGAAGGAGGTCTTTTAAGGTCATCTAGGCCAACTGCCCTGCAGTAAGCAGGGACATCATCAATTTCCAGCAGGTGTTTAAGGCCCTGTACAAGCTGGCCATGAATGTTCCCAGAGATGTGACTACAGCCTCTCTGGGACACTTTTTCCAGTGTTTGACTGGACAGTCCTTCAGCTGTGTCAACAGCACTATTCAGCTTGGTGTCATCTGCAGATTTGCTGAGGGAACACTCAATCCCACAATGTCCATGTTATTGAGTAAGATACTGAATAGTACTGATAAGAAATTAAATATTAGTATTAAATAGAATTTCAGGCCTGGGTTCTGTGTGTTCTACACAGTGTCCCCAGACAATTCCCTGCTGTTTGACTGTGCTCCCATAGCACAGAACCTATTTTCACATGACACAGCAGAAGTTTGAGCTGCTTTCTTTTCTTCGAAGGAAAACACTAAGAAAGCCATTTAGAGATTTACTTTTGCAGTGAGAACTAAGTGGCAGCAGGCTAAGTGCACTGAGCAGCAATTACAGTAGGACACAAAGCTTCTGTGCTAATGATCCCTTAAATTTAATTCCCATGTGACTTAATATAGAGCCAGGCATGCAGTTTCTGTGCTTGGTCTTGGAAGCATGACCAGCCTCCAGAAGAGAAAACAGAATGAAGGTTGCCAATAAGTGAAACCAGTAAACCACCGTTCCTCAGAAAATATAGAAATGTTGTTCCAAATAAACCACAATCTTTTTCCACACTAGAAAATGACATTACTATTGGAATAGCCAGATCTGCTGCTTTTTCTGAAACAATATTCATTGACTAAGTATGTATAAGAGAGGGAGAAGGAAGCTATTGCATTTAAAATCTACATTTCCCTTGGAGAATTATGCTTGTAGCTTCTGTTTTGTTAACCAGTTAGCAAAGGAGTAGACTGCAAAGCTGCTGACTCGGATTTGATTTACACCACACCTTTGAGATGTGCACAGCTGGTAGCTGCCCACTCATTTATATAATGGAGCAGGGCAGCTGTGCTCCATGGCAGCCTGGGGCTTCCTTCCAGCACCATAGCTTGAAAGACAATTGAATTAGGTCTATATATTGTGCTTGTGTGACTGCAGGAGTGGCTTCTGTGGGAAGAAGTTGCCCCTCTGTCAGGCACAGCCAACTCCAATTGTTTCCTGGCCAGACCTGCCAGGTTTGAGCCCATCCATGATTTTGGTAGCAGGAAGAGAGTAAGAGAAAGGGGTTTTTTTTTTCCCACTATCTTACTGTATTGTAAATTGGCAATAAATTAATCTTCTCCAAGTGGGAGTCAGGTTTGAATGTTAATTTGACATTGGCTTAGATGGTTCACAGTAGTGCTTAAGTGTTGGGGTCTTCAACCCATGCTCATGTTTTGCTTCCCCATAGCGATTCAGGATGAGAACGCAGACGCCTGAGCACCAGCAGGAGGCTCACCCACAGCCAAGGAAAACAGCAAACTCAGCTGGGTATGCTTTTTCCTGGGTCTCTCGGGCCTGACATCCATAGCATCCTTTGTCACATCCCAGTGGTGGATGTCCAAATAGCTCTTTCTCTTCAGCTGCTCATTTGTTGAGTGCTCTCAGAAGAAAATCTCTGGTTTGCCTCACAGATTTATTAGGCACATAAATAAACCCTCAAGCAAAAGTTACCCCAAAAGGGCCAGCAAAAGGGACCCTGGGGTTTTAATATCTGCTGGCAGTCTGCACTTGAGTCTGTGACATTTTCCTGCCGTACATCTCTGCAACTCCCTGAATTACCCAAACAGAAAGCTTGAAGTTGCCACAGGCTCTTGGGTCTTTCCCTCACACTGACATCCCAGCATTGTCTGTGCTTTGGCTGGCTGATGCTTGTTCACCAATGCCCCTCAAGAGTGATCTGGGCAAGGAGGAAGAGCCTGCACATTGTCTTCATGGGGGAATTTTCATTTCTGAGCTGAAAAGAAACAAGTCTGGAAGTTTAGTGGGTCATTGTGGGGTTGTTTCTCCTCACAGCTGAATGTAAGGTGGGTGGCTGGATGACCCTTTGCTGCTCATGCAGTAACACCTCTACTTCAGTCTTCTTTTGTGTACAATGTGTAGAACATCTGGAATATTAGATATACCTCCAAACCATAAGACTGACACCAAATTGCACATATACCATGCACAATGCATTAATGCTTTTCTAATGGTTCTGTCAGCAGAATACCAAATTCTGTAAAATGCTGCATATATGATTAAAAAATATAAAGCCATGAATAAACAAAGTTCAGAACCTGTTCCTCAGCTGAGCTGAAGAAACATATATGGAAAATGGGAATCAGAACTAAAGAAATAAAAATATTCTTGTTGTCATAGGTTGTTACTGGAGTAAACCTACCACCTAAAGTGGTGCTATCCTGGGAGGGCTTGTCATGAGAAAAGTGCATTAAAGAACTCAAAGAACTTGTCTATGATCAAGATTTGGATGTAATTAATGTTAATACATCTACACATCAGATGTGCAACGGAATATGTGTACATGCAGTGTGCATTCCCTCACTCCTCTTGGGGCCTCACTGTTATCTGAGAAATGCTCATTAGGCCTCAATCTTCACAAATAGCACCTGGGCTGAGCTTCTCTTGAGCTTATCAAAATCAGTCTGTTCCCAAGAACTAGTACTGTCTAATGAGCTCCTGTTTTTTAATGAACAGCCTTGGAAAGTTATTTTTCTTGCCTGGTAAACAACCCAAGCAGAATAACAATTTTGTTATCAAACTTTCAAAGAACATACTGGCTCAAATTGCAATCAGGAAAAATTGTTATGATTGAAGCCTACTCTTTTGTGATATTATAAACAACAGTCCAAAGTGAGACCCCTTGAGCTCTCCTAGACAGCAGAGACTGTGACCAGCACCTCACTCTATGCGGGGCCTCTCAGAGCCAGAGAACGCTCAAGTTTGCTAAACTTGGATCACTGAATGACAATGATGGAGCCTGAACTGACATCCCCACTTCTCCAGGCTCAACCCTTTGCCCATTTGTAACATCCAACAGCATCAAAAGTGTTTCCTTCACCAAGTTCGAGGCGAATTTGTCACAGGTACACAGTGAATGTCTTGTACAGACTCATTAGGTCTGTGTACGTGAGGGTGTAATGTGCTGTTGCAAATGTACAAGGAACACTGCTCTCCTAGATTCTTAAGTACTTCAGATATGTAAGTTAGGCCCATGAGTTATAGTAAATTCTATATGAATCTGTAGGTAAATTGTTTAACTTAGCCTGTCAGTTAAGTGCTGTTAAAGCTACAGGCCTAAACTGTTAATCAAGTCTGGGGCACAGTTTAGCAAAGGGCTGCACTCTGAAACTTGTGACACAATGAGAGGGTCTTCTTTATTCCTGTTTGTCCTTACCCCTTTTCTATCCTTATCCCCAGCCTCCCCGGAGATAAGTTTTGGGTTGATTTTGGATTTCAATTGACTGATTTTAGGTTTTAGTTCACTCTTTCTCTGTGTGCTTTAACCAGAGCAGTAGTAGTAAGTAGTAGAGGGAAATTTGTAAATGAACTCCATCACACTTTCTGTTTAATATTAAACCTGCTTTTGCCTATGCCTTTGCTGTTATTCTTCAAGTGACTTTAAAACACTCATTTGCCACAGATCACTAAGAAGAATAAACACATGCACAGGTAAATCGATACATTGGCACAGCATCAGGTTTCTGTTGCAGCCAGCTCAGGTTGAGCAGCAGCACCGACTTGTGACACAGGTATGAAACTCTCGGCAGGGTCACACACTTGGGTGTTAACCCTCCACTTGCCAAGCGGGGGACTCAGCTTCTGGCCTTTGCACTGGCTGCCGATCCCCACCCAAATCGTTCTCGAAAGCCTCTGTTTCATCGGTGCTTAACTGAAGTGCAGATTTTTGAAACTGAAATCCAAGTACTGATCAGCTCCCAGAGCACCCATCCAGGGAGCTGCTGGGAACTGGTCTGGCCATTTTAGTTTGTTTTGTTTAGTTTAGTTGGTCTTGGAAGGTCTACTTCTATCCTTATATGTGTCCTGCTGGTATATTAAGTCTTACCTGGTGTACTAACTCTTACCATTGTTAAAATCACACCAGGAGTGAGACTAGTCTGTTTTTCTTGCCAAGGCTGAAGAGAAATGCAAAAGAAAAGCAAGCTGTGTGTGTCATCAATGGCGATGCCATGGGGTTTTTGAAGTGTTAACTGATGTCAGTTTAAATGCTGAGCTATAGGCAGAAAAACTGACAGGCAGTTTAATAGATTCCCCATCCATTAAAAAAGAGAGTGCACACACTCTCCTGCACATCAGTTCGTCTTGGAGTATGCCATCAACAATCTATGAATAGTAAATAATAATGATAATAGCAAGTAATGCAAGAAAATAGTGTGACAGAAAGGAAACTGGCTGATGGCAGAGCAAAGGACAGAGTTCTGTGGGCTGAATGTCACCTGTGACAAGGTCATGAATCTGTTTAGTTTCAATCTCAAATGCCTGATGTAATTTACAGTTTCTTGGGATTTCTACTCCTTTCAAAAATGAAGCCATTCCTCATGCTTTATAGGCTTTTTGGCCTGACACCAGCATCTAAGCAGATGAAAATAATGATGATTGCTGCTACACTCCCTGGTACTATTGATTTTTCAAAAGGTCATGTTTCCTGTGACTGCTTTAAGGGGGGCTGTGAGGCTTGGTGCAAATGCTCAAACACAGACATGGTGTGTTAAACACAGTGTTAAACCCTAACACATAGTGTCTCAGGGTACCATGGATCCAGTTGGGCCCATCAGTTCAGAAAGACACAGGTCCTGTTGTAGATTTGGTGTCACATCTACTGGTCTCCTCTGGGTGGTTTGTCTAAGCAGAGGTGTCTGAAGTGTGCCACCCCACCTGGGCTTTAGGAGTGCTGAGGTTTCCTTGCTCTAACACAATTTCCAAGTTTTCATTGTTACATGTCCTTGTGTGGGATGAGCAGAGGAGTGCTTCCTCACCTCATGGAGGTCCTTGGCGAAGGAGCACACTCAGAACCTCACAAACATGCTCAGGCATGATAGTGGTACACTTCCAACAGTTGAGACAGTTATTTCACAATATTATTTCAACTTGGTGGCATGCTTTTTGACAATGCTGAGGACAGACACAGATCCTCTTCCAAGGAGCTCTCAATCTGTGAAAACAAATGACAGATGGATGAAAAGTATGCCAATAGAGTGACAAGGTGAATAAAGTACCTTAGTAAATACACTTTTCTATGTTATTTATTCAAGTATGTTATTCAGATTTTTCTGTTGATTCTTTTGTCTTTCATACAGTGCTTAGTGTTTTATAGCTGTTTATTGTTTATCCTTGCTGTACTACAATGAGGCTGATCACTGAGTTAGGAACTTGAAACCTGGCAGAGAGGTTAAATCTCAAAGTCTCACAGTGAGACAATGAAAGATTTCCAGTGAGGTTAAAAGACAGGATCCAACTATTCACAGTTTTTTTTCAGTAATAGTTTCTATTTATCATGTGCTTTTACTTTCTTAAACAGTGTATTATACAAGCAACTTAATGACGTATGTGTTTCCTTTACAGATCAGAGTTATCAAATCAGATCCTGATCTCACCCATTCATAGATGCCCAGGAACATTCCAGACTCTGTAAGCTTTGGTGACCATTACCTCAAATTTTGTCTGCTTCTTCTCTTCAGCATCCCATGCCAGCCAGCTGCTCCAGAGTGGGATGCTGGCTGCTTCTTAAAAGAAACACATCTCAGAGTGTGATCTTGACCTGGGGTAATTTTCTAATTTTTTGCAGCCAAAATCTGTACCACTTCCAGCATGCTGCATGTCCCTAGTGCAAAATCCACACTGTTCCTAGACAAGGGACCACTTTTACCTGTCATATACCATCACATTCCCCATCCCTCTACCCCACTCCCTCTAGCTGTTCCCTACCCTTGCCATAGACAGGGAATTCCCTGGTCCTACCTGCCATTGTGCCTTCTCACAGCACAGCCATCATCTGAGCTAAAAAAAAAAA
>NC_031799.1:68115713-68118330 GCF_001522545.3 Parus major | reverse complement strand
ATAATTTTAGGTAGTTTTGAAAGGAGCAGGGAGCTGCACTTAGTGATCCATATGGGTCTCTTCCAGCCTGAGATATTTTATGACTCCCACCACAGCATGTTGGTGGAGATGGACAGAAACACCGAGGGCACAATGTGGTTAATTTATACAAAGGCTGGTTTCTCCATATTCACAGCAAAACGAGGAGAAATCTGGATAACTTGCATGACAGAGATATGCACACTACTATTTTCTACACCTTGCAATGTTTTTGTGGCATGAAACTTTCTAAAGCTGTACAATATTTCAGGTTTATTTGCAGTGAGGTCTGTACTGATTAGTATAGACATTTCAATTCAGTCAACAGGAGTGCTAAAACTGTACTTGAGAAAAATGCCTTTTGCTTAGCTTTAATAGCATTTCTGTTTGGAAAAAATCAATCCTAAACAAAGAAACTGTCAGTGTCAGCCTTATCTAAATTTGTTTGATCATGCTGTAACATGTATTTGAAAAGCACTTTCAAGTTTTAGAAGGAGAGTAAAGGTTAAGTATCAGCAACAATGGGCAAATGCAGCTGGTAAAGTCATAGATAGTTAACAATATTATATGGATGTCATGCTTTTCCAAAGTCATTACTGCAGTTTTATCTTCAAAACTTCATGGGGAATTTGTGAAAGGTTTGACACAAAATGTCACTGAAAGCAAAAAAGAGAAATTACAATTCTGAATGTAATGATGAAAGCATTTGCAGACTGGTATTTTTTGTCCAAATCAATAGAAGAGAGCAAATGATTCATTTTTGCTGGCTTTATTTCTCACTCTACTAGTCACAGCCAAGGTTGCAGCTAGGAAAAAAAACCCAAACAAATCCAAAAAACCAATACAGTGAAATGGAAGAAAATGAGCACACAGCAGCCTCAGAGAGAATGGTGGGGAGACCACTGGAAATTTCAAAACATCAGCCTTTTGCCATAGTGGTTACCTTGCCAGAATTGCAGGTATGTACTTGAATTTTGTGGACCCAATGAGGACACAGAAGGTAAAGTGAAACTAGATGCTTTATGTGTCTAGTGCCTTTGTCATTGCCTCTTGTCATAGCATTAAAGAGATGCTGAATGAATCTTTGATTCATTCTTGATTTCAGATCCATTTTTGCCCTAAGCACCTTGCACATTTCCATAATCCACAGAACACCAGTCCTGAATAATGAGAGTTGAAAGCAGGTCTCTATGGAGTGATGAGTCTATTTCATCCCTCTCTAAGGATGGCTTCCCATGCGGAGGCATGGAGGAATTCAGCAGAACTCCTTCCAAAGTACTGCCCATCCATCTCCTTTGTATCATGCTGTGGATCCCTGAAGTAGTTTCCGTTTCTACAGGCACACCATGTATGGAAGTCACACCTGGTGCTTTGCAATGGAGAATACCCATGGAAAGCAGAGAATTCATGGAGCAGTAGATGCCCTGTAGATCCCTTGCTGTCTAATCCTTTCCAGACCTTTCTCCAGTGTTTAAATGCTCCCCACACCACCTTGCTCTCTCACTGTGCTTAACTTTGACCACTTTCCCACCCTCCTACCCATCTGGCCTCCAGTCTGGCAGCATTCCTGGCCACCAATGATTTGGTGGTTTCAAGTCAGCAGCAACAGCTCATTCATATGTCTACTTCCATCTCTGGCATCATGTTATGCCTGTTTGAAACCTTAGCTTCATGTTATGCCCCTGATCCTTGGAAAGCATTTAAGCACCATTACTTCTGCTTTTCCTCCCATTAATAATCTGGTTTTTCTAATCAGTTTGGGATATGTATTAAATAGGTTTGAAATTCTATTATCATAGTAAGAAACTTAAATCTAATGATTAAGGCACAAAAATTCATGTGGTACTTGCTTTTAATCTTGCCAAGTCAAATGATCACACAGGTATCATGGGAAGGTATTTGCTAGTTAATGTGAATTTGCTTCAGAAAGAAACCGCATTCTTCACTCATACTCTATCTGACAACTCCTCAGTCTTCTCACATCATCTGCAGTGCTCTAAATGCAGCTTACCATCATCCCCTGTATCTGCTTAGCCACCTGAACTCTTGCAAAAGTTCTTCCTCCAAAGACAGTATAGAACACACTTGTTCCCTGCTTCCTCCACAGTCTTTTGATTGTGTCCATATGTACTTATTTAAGTTCCAGTGGGGCTGTAGTCCTTCTGAGGCCAGAGGACTTCCCTATTGATGAGTATAAAGCTATACAAGGGTGTCACTATTTGCAGACTGATGAGGTTAAAATCTGACCTGCAAAAGGTTCAGCTGGTGATTATTTGACCGAAGAACCTTACATTGCAATAAATGTGATGCAGTTTTCATCTCCCTTGCCACTTCATTTTTTATTGTGATGTTCACCACCTTCCTTATTCCTTTCTATGTTTCCAGTCACTTCCTAAAGGATAGTCATCTGTTTTCCTGTTTCTTAAGCTACATACTCAAAAAAATTAATATTTTTGCTTTTATGCTTCCTTGTAGTGTTCTTTAACTATTTTCCTCTTTTATGTTTCTGGAGGAATAGAGGCAGTTTGTTACCGCTGAAGATCAATAGATCACGCGAACACAGGTTGAGGTATGGTGCAGAAAGAGCAGAGTTTATTTT
>NC_031799.1:68107185-68111948 GCF_001522545.3 Parus major | reverse complement strand
CCTGTGAAGTCCGAATCAATGATCCCCAGGTGCACAATGATGCCCTGAGCAGTGGCGCTAGATCTCCCCACAAGGAGAGCACTCATGCCTCCACCCACCGGGCCCGAGGCATCCAAAGGAAGCCTGTACATCCGACAAGAGTCCAAGACAACCGTGTCTGCCGTGCATACATCAAGGCCTGCAGAGCCGGAGGTGCTGGCTACAAGCCGGCTGAGCAAACCTCCATTGGCTCTGGAGTGTGAAGAGAGACTTGTGTCTGAGCGCGTCTCCCCGTCGCGCTCGGCTTCTCGTTTCCCGAGCCCAACAGAGACTTACCATTGACATGGACCGTCGCCCTGCACACATCCACCCCATGATTGGCACTACCACATCGGGCGCAGTAATACAGAGGAGCCGAGGCTCCCTGCACCTTCTTTTTCTGCTTCTTGCTGGCTTGAGCAGTCCCCCGTTGCTGCTGCCCACCCGGCGGCTTCACCCAAGGTGGCCGCTGCGCAGCAGCCACATTAGGGGCCTCTCCAGCATCGACACCAGCCTCTACACAGGCTCGCGCCATCTGCGGCAGCGAAGGATCACCAGGGATTGCACTAATGACCCTCCGACATGCGGCATTGCAATTAGTCTTTGCGAGAGTCTTAAGCATCACCTCCCTCGCCATACTATCCTGCACCTGCCGCTCCACAGAAGCAGTCAGCCGATTCGCGAAACGCAGAAAAGACTCGCCATCTCGCTGGACAACAGTCGCAAAAGGCTCCTTGGGGGCGGCCAGTTCCAAGGTCCGCACCAACGCTGCCATGCCGGTCTCCTTACACTGCTCAAGCACAAGAGGGTCAAGGTTAACCTGCCTATTAACATCAGCGAAGACATCCTTACCCAACAGAGCATCAGAGCCGATCACCCACCTGGGATCTCTCTGATCCAAGGCAGCATTCTGCAGTACCACTTGACAAGCTATCTCAGCCCATACTCCCTCAAAAATGCCATACTCCACTGGCTGAAAGACAACACGGGCTATAGTCCGAATGTCATAAGGTACCAGCACACCCCCCACAATGCCTCGAAGAGCCTGCATAACCTCATTCGATCCAAGGCCATGCTTTTCAGCCGTCTCACGGAGATCTGTCAAAGCCTTCCAGGATAACGGCTGATGAGTCCTCTGAGCCCCATCCTGAAGCACAGGAAATGCCTGACACCCCCCGGGAGGAGCGGCCTCACTTGCCGCTCCTCGTCTCGGAGAGTGTCCCGAGACAGGATCAGGCACCGGGCTGGAAGACCCCACCACAACATCCGGCTCCACAGCCGCCGTAACACCAGTGGAGTCCGAGGATCCATCCTCACCATCTAAGGGGCCGCCCTCAACCTCATCAACCTTAGCCCTCACAGCGCCCCAAAAGACCTTCGGACGCCTCGGCCGCACGGTCATCTGGCAGGAAGGCAAGGTCCACCGGGAGGCCGAAGAGGCCTTAGCAGCCCGGGATCCCTTCCCCTTGGAGGCCACCGGCTTTGTCCCCGCGGCATCACCACTCGAACCAATGGTAAACAGTGCGGGACCACGGTCCGCCCGGGCCGCCGGAGGCGACGGGGGGGGGCTGCCTCGAGCTGTAGGCTCAGGTGATGGTGGAGAACGAGAGGCGGGGCGAGGTGAAGCTGGCGCAGCCGGGCCCGCCTCCCGCGAGGCGGGGGGGGAACGCGGCGCCGGCTTGGGCACAGCCCGCGGGGACCCGGCACCGTCCCGCCCCGCCACCAGGGGCCGCGCCGGGCTCGCAGGAGGAGAAACCCCCACCCCGGAGCTGGCAGCCGGCTCAGCGTCTGCACAACGTGCCGCATCCGGCCTTACGTCGCACAAACCCGACGCGGGAGGGACAACACTCGGCAGCGCTCCCAGCAACATCCCGTCGGGAACGCAAAGGCCAGGAGCCGGTACCGGCCAACTCCCCGTCGGAGCGGCGCGCGCATGCGCGGCCCCAGAGCCCGAGCCTGCCCCATCCCCCACAGGGGGATACGACACAGCCCAGCCACAGCGGGGACAGGGGACCGTCCCTGACATCGCTCCCAGGGGCGGCGCCGCCCCCCGCTCAGGCGGTCCCCCATCGGCTTGTGCCGGGAAAGCACAGCAAGGAGCCGACCCCACCCCAGCCTGACGCTGCCGGGGCGCCGGACGCGGCGGAGTTACGTCCCCCCGTTCCGCGGTGCCTCCGACAGCCTGCCGGCCGGAATCCAACCCCGCCCCAAACCGACGCCGCCGGGGCGCTGGTCGAGACGGGGCCTCATCCACCCGCCCCGCACCACCGGGGGAGAGGGAGAGCTCCGCCTCGCTCCCACAGCTGGAATCAGAGTCACCGCTCTCATCCAGATCAGAGAGAGTAGCCTCAGAACCCGCAGGAGAGGGCGAGCGACTATGCAAAACGCGGACGCACAGCCGCCAAACCTTTAGCAGCCGGACCAGCCGGGGCTCATAATCGATCAGCAGAGCCTCGAGCAGGGAATCGCCTAAGGCTTCCCAAGCCGACTTCGAAAACATCGCCTCAACCACAGGGAAAAACCCCTCATCTCTGCCATACTCACACAACCGTTGAAACTCAGTATCCGAAACGTCAATCCCTCTCTTATCCAATACTGCATACCATATCTCCATAACCAGGTTCCCTGTAGGAGAGAGCTCAAAAAGAGCCATAGCCACAGGCTAAACAGTACCCTGTAACACACGTGCAAGACACACCGGGGTCACCAGATGTTACCGCTGAAGATCAATAGATCACGCGAACACAGGTTGAGGTATGGTGCAGAAAGAGCAGAGTTTATATTACTTCCCAGGATTTACAGGCTTCTTACCATGGCCAGGGATTGGATGGTCAGGATAACACTTTCTCACTGCACTGGCCATAAGAAATGCCCATCAGAAGACGTGTAACAGAAAGAATGNGTAACAATGAACACAGCGACATCAATGGAAGGGTCAATGCGATGAACCTGACGAGCGGAAACCGCTCGCTGAACCTCCTCCAGCACCTGCTGCGCCTCTGGGGTCAGTGTCCGAGGCGACTTTAAATCAGAGTCCCCCTTTAATAGACCAAACAAGGGGGATAATTGCGCCATGGTCAGTCCCAAGTAGGGACGCAACCAAGTAACGACACCCACCAATTTCTGAACATCATTCAGTGTCTTCACCGAATGCACAAATTGCACCTCCTGGTGTTGGACTGTCCGTTCCAAAATTTTCACCCCCAAGTACTTCCAAGGAGGTTGTTGCTGAACCTTTTCCGGAGCCACTTGCAGCCCATAAGAATGCAAAGCAGTGAGCAGCTGAGGCCGTATCCTCAGCAGCTCATCCTGGGTGGGCGCAGCCACCAAAATGTCATCCATATAATGATAAATATGAGCATCAGGAAACTGCTCGCGAACTCCAGACAGGGCCCGAGCCACATACCATTGACAAATGGCCGGTGAATTTCTCATGCCTTGTGGCAGAACCCTCCATTGATATCTCTGTGCAGGCTCAGCATTACTGATAGCTGGCACCGAGAAAGCAAATTTTGGTCTGTCATCGAGATGCAAAGGAATTGTAAAGAAACAATCCTTCAGATCCACAATGAGAATGGGCCAATCAGCAGGAAGCATGGTGGGCAATGGCATTCCAATCTGCAATGCCCCCATGCTTTCCATCACGGCATTAACCTTCCGAAGGTCTTGCAATAACCTCCATTTCCCAGACTTCTTCTTGATGCAGAAAACAGGAGTGTTCCAGGGACTGGTTGAAGGCTCCAGATGACCCTGGTCCAACTGCTCCTGCACCAATTCACGGAGGGCGACTAACTTATCATGAGAGAGGGGCCACTGATTTTCCCAAACGGGCTTGTCCACCAACCAATGTATGGGAGGCGTAGGACAATCTGCACCCTCCAACACAGTGGCCCCCATCAAAAATCCGTCCCCATACGCACCCCCCATGCAGCCAGAACGTCCCTCCCCCAGAGTGTCAACCGGGAGTCTTTCGTGACATATGGCCAAACCATGGCTGTGTCCCCTTCGGGGTTCGTGATGAATACAGGTCTTCGGCTCACATAACATTGCGCAGCCCCTGCCAACCCCACAACTGATGTCTGCACCGGGTCCAAGGGCCATCCCGAGGGCCAGTCGGCAGACCCAATGATCGTGACATCCGCGCCCGTATCAAGAAGCCCACGAAGACTGACTTCTGACGGCGTCTCACCAGGGTTGGACAGGATGCAGAGCCGCTCAGGACGATCCTTAGCCGCCAGAACTGCAGTCCAGTGAACCGTGGATCCAAAGCCACCAGTTCCCCGCTGCCGACCTTCCGCTCTGCGAACACAAGACTTAAAAGGCACAAGTTGAGCAAGCCTGGTTCCTGCAGGAATAGTAACAGGGGGGGTGAGTGTGGAAACCACGGCGTAAATTCGCCCTGTGAAGTCCGAATCAATGATCCCCAGGTGCACAATGATGCCCTGAGCAGTGGCGCTAGATCTCCCCACAAGGAGAGCACTCATGCCTCCACCCACCGGGCCCGAGGCATCCAAAGGAAGCCTGTACATCCGACAAGAGTCCAAGACAACCGTGTCTGCCGTGCATACATCAAGGCCTGCAGAGCCGGAGGTGCTGGCTACAAGCCGGCTGAGCAAACCTCCATTGGCTCCGGAGTGTGAAGAGAGACTTGTGTCTGAGCGCGTCTCCCCGTCGCGCTCGGCTTCTCGTTTCCCGAGCCCAACAGAGACTTACCATTGACATGGACCGTCGCCCTGCACACATCC
>NC_031799.1:68100077-68104117 GCF_001522545.3 Parus major | reverse complement strand
TGGTATTTAAATATTTAGGTTTTTAATGCTTTTACCAACTGCAGTAGGCACATGTGGCTGTCTATAAATTCTATTTTAATCATCCAACAGAGATACTGAGGTCAAGTCAAACAGGGTTCTTGTACTCTCGCTTTCAAAGGAATCCTGTCATACCAGGCAGAATCCTGAAAACAAATCCAAGCAGCATTTAATACAGCCCTGCCCACTGATTGCCTGCAAAAAGCTCAGTGTGTTATTAAAAACACTTGTGGCCAAACAGGGCACAGTCTGTGGCTGAAAAAGGACAACTCTAGGAGTCTGGCAATGTTACCATAGTGTTTATTTGTGCGATAGAGCAAGCATCCATAACCTTAAGTAGCTTAAAATCTTTGAGGAGTCAAAAGCTTGCACAGCAATTATTTTTGTTACTACCTGTTTTTGTTTATTTCTAATTTTAAAAGGGTGACATTCATAGATTGGCAGTGTCTTGACACTATAATGAGTTGTCTTGACATTATGTACCTTTATAATTATCCACAATAAGTTTCCTTATGAGATGTGAACTGACAGGTTATTTTGGTTCCTGAAGCTGTAGTGCACTATCATCCAAGTACTTTAGGAATATTTCATAAGAAAATATTGTTCTAAAAAGAAAAAAAGCACATCCCCAAACCAGACTGAAATGCAGAGGCTACACTTGCAAGTCAATAACTGAGTTTCTTCAAACTGAAAGTACTTAGCCATTGTCAAAAGAGATTTACTCAAAGTCACGCATGTATGAGTCATTATAAAAATGTCTTTTCAAAAGTTTAACTCTGTAAGAACAGGAATATAGCAGTGTTTTGGCATTTTAGATACTACTTTTGAAGGAAACAATTTTGTGCTATTAAGGCAAATTTCAGAAAAATAAATAAGAAGAGTAAAAATATAATTAATTTTTTCTAACATCAACCATAACAGCAGAATATGTTGGTTTTTAAACTTCCAGTGGTTTACAGAGTTACAGTGCTGTCTGGTAAACAACAAAAAGACATACAAAAGAAAATTCTGAACAGCATTTTGAAAGTTCTTTACATAAAACAAAGAAAGGAAGGCATAAGTAAGTTGCAGAAAATAAGTAACTTTAAATATATGTGTCAAAAATAATTTCACTAAATTTGCTGTACAGCATGCAGTTAAAATTTTCCTTCCTGTAGATCATTATATTCCAGCAAAAAGCTTCCGATTTAACTAATGTATTATGTACTAAATGCCTCTATTTTTTAGTTCCTTACAACTCAAAAATAAAAGACATCTTCTTAACTGAAAGCAAAACTGATCTATCTGTATGGTACAAAATAGAGAGATTCTCAATTCTTTTTTCTCTCAGTTTGCTCTTTTTCTTCTCTATTGTATTTTTAAGAGTTTAAACATGAGATAGTAAAAGCTGTATTTAATACTGACTTTACCAGATATGGCATGCTCAGTAAAAAAGTAGCATGGTCTCATTTTTCTTAACTGATTTGAAAAACTAGCATGTTTTATTATTTTATTGAACATAGCACATCTTGTAGTCGTGCCTGCTATGTTGGAATGAGTGTATGATGCCCTCTGGATAAACACTGGGCTCTCTAAAACTTTAGGTCAACAAATCACTAAAAAATTTCTTGTTATCTAACCATGCTAAGTTCTACATGTTTTGAGATGACTGATGATAATCCTGCAAGATTGTAGATTCTTTTTAATTTAGTTTACTTTAGTTTAGTTAGTTTATTTTTCACACTCAACTATGTCATCCCAGGACCTGTAATTTTGTAATTTAAATCTGAGCTTTTTAGTTCGGATATTCCTTTGCTCCAGAAAAACTAATTTTTCAGAGATGGAAGGTTTTAGATTATCCATGCAAAGAGCCATGAGGTCTATATAATTTTAGAGGATACAGTGCCATCACACATACAATGAAAGTCAAGGAATTAGAGGCAGCAAAACATTTTCTGTAGAACTTTGCTCTCTAAAAATTGTCAGCCTACTGGTCTATACTGTTTTCCTTTCTGTTAACACAGAAAGATAACAAAACAGAACAACTGTTTCAACATAGAATTTATATTAATACTATATGATTTTTTTCCTCCCTGTGAAATCCTAGCATGGCTTTTCAGAGCAATTCTATATAAAAAAGGGACAAATTGGCAGCATGGCTTCTTGGGAACATATTGACCAGACAGCAGGGCTCCTCTTGTAGCCCATTTGCTGCCAGTGGGACGACTGGCTCTGGCAGTTAACTCAGAAATGGAGCAGGGCAGCAAGCCTTCAGAAAAATTATAGACCTGGGGCTACATTAATTTCACTCTCTGCCTGAATTTGCCTCTGAAGCATATTGTGTAGAGTCATGCCATTATGGATCCATCCCTGTGGGAAAAATGACTCAAAAATGACCCAAAGAACTGCAGCTGTTGCTCTCTAAAATTAGTGCTGCAGGTTTTATACATGATAGGGAAAACAGGAAACATTTCTATTGCAATCTGGGAGAGTGACTGAGAATCTGTGGAACTGGTTTTTTTTCCTTTAGTCTTTCACAACAATCATCCAAGAATTCATTAAAAATATAAAAGAGTTATTAGAAACAGACTAATCTCAACAGAACCAGTACAGATCTTTTAAGACAGTAAAATACTTATTTAGTAATTTATTTTAAAGGTAGAAGTTAAATTTTATTTCAGTGAGCTTTCTTTGTGTCATCATATGTGGGAAAACAAATGGGGGATGGAACAGAGACCACAGTTGAACTTGATGTTCTCGCCTTGGTTGGGTACAGACCATGGGATAGGCAACCATGGATGTGAAGGGAAGAGCTGGAAAAAGTACAGCATATGCAGATATCAAGGTTCTTAAAACTGATTTTGCAAGAAATTTTTGCTAGGGCTGTCACTGCTTGGGGCTGCAAAAGTCTATAAACTGAACTTACTTCAATGACTTCAATGACTTCAATAACTTCAATAAATGACTTCAACTCCTTTTTTTGCTTGGACTTCAATGACTTCAGCTCAGACTCTGACCTCTTTTTCCCCAGGCTTTGATTTCTTTGTGCTGGAGCTTCTTGCTTAGGCTACTTTTTGCACCCCTCCTTTGAAGTCCTGTCTCTCAGTCAAGCAGCAATCATATATATATATTTTGAAATAGTGACAAAATATAAAATACCGAATCATCCCTGCTTCTAAATCATCCATATTTGAGATAAGAAACATGCCTTTACAGTCACAGGTAATTGTTTTTGAAGCCTCCAAACTGTGGTCGATGAATCACTGCCAGCTATAATTATTGACTCAAAAGCCTTTGAAAAAATCTTTGTTAAGACTATCTTCTGTAAACTAACTGCAAGCAGGATTAGAGGTGTATGACTGACTGGATAAGAAATGGGCTAAGAGCTTGCAGAGCAATGGTTCCTGGTTTGTATTCAGCATTACAGAGACCCTTTTGTGGCACACTAGAAGTAATGGTACCTAATACATTTATCTATTGCTGGATAAAAATATGTGATAAATAAGAAAAGAGATCTTGCATAGTTATATTGCTTAGGTAAAATCAAAGAAAGCTGTGAAGCAACCTAGGAAGACCCAGTGAAGTTAGATGAGTTGACAAGAGATGAAGGCATGCTGAAAGAAGTATTCTGAAATAACATTAAATTATGTTAGAAAGGGTAGTGGCAATGTTGGGGGTTAGGTATCTTTTTTTTTAGTTCTGGCTTGCCTGTGGAATTTTTACCCATTAGTTTTGGGGAAAACCTTACTGCGGGTACTAGGTGCTTGACAAAACACATAGAGGTCGGCTGGAGCCCAGGGGCGGGAAGGGGGGCAGGAAAAAAGGAGGGTGGGGACACTTTGGTGGGCTTTCTTCAGCTTCGGAGAAAGATTAAAACCACGACAGGCACGGAGCTGTTGCGGTGGGGAGAAGGGAATTTCGCCATCACCCAGACAGAGCTGCTGCTGCTTCTCCTTATCTCTTTGTTGGTGGCCTCGCACCCCCTGTCCTGCCGGGATGTGTGGCAGTGCCAGGCACCACCACAAAGCTGCTGATCCACCTCA
>NC_031799.1:68078086-68099877 GCF_001522545.3 Parus major | reverse complement strand
GTAAAGAACTGTTATTCCTATCCCCAGATCTCTGCCTGAGAGCCCCTTGATTTCAGAATTATAATAATTCAGAGGGAGGGGGTCTACATTTTTTTCATTCCAGTGGAGGCTCCTGCCCTCCCTAGCAGACACCTGTCTTCTAAAACAAAGACAGGAAAAGATATCCAAAATAGTTTGACACATAGTTTCAGATGTTATAATTGCTTAGAAGAAATATCCTTATAAAATCAAATTGGAAAAATAGTTCTACCACTTTTCACTTTTCAGTCTTGAGCATTAAGTTAACTTAAAAAGGAAAAAAAAATAGTTGTTTATGAATATTTCAGTAAAAATATCACTTCTCTATATAGGACAATATACAGAGAATTCCTCATGTGAAATGCCATAATCAGTTTTGATGTTCCTTTCTCAAAGTGATACTGTGTTGGGAATGTTGTCTGTCAGCAAACAGAAAACAAAAGAAGAAAAGATTTGTTGGCTGGGGCTAAAATAAAGGATTATAAAAAGCAGTAACTATGTGTACTGTGCACTCTAAACTATCATTTTTCATAATAAAGAATAAGAAGAGATACAAACAAATTTAAAGGAAATACATTTACTTTAAGAAATGGGGGGGGGGTACAAAACATAGTAAATCCTATGAAGCCAATTGTTGGAAAGATCTTCACCTTGAGACAACACCTTTGCATTAGTACAAATACATACAGGGCATGCTATAACAATCACTTCAGATCAAGAATTAGAATGTATGTGCTAGTGCAAGGACCATTTCTTAACTGACAAAATTTTTGCACTTCTGAAATTTGCGGTTTGCTGCAAAGACATGGCTCTGGAGCACATGAAAGAGCAGTGTAGGATAGCAATTGCTGGGTTCAGAAGAGACTTGTCAGACCAACCCTAACCTAACTCAATTCCAGGCTGAAGTGATTGGGATAATGTTGGTGGCTTGATCCCATGTTATCCTTTGGTCATTTTCTCAGTATGTATGAGCCAATAATCTGTCAGGTTCCTTTGCTGTGTCTTTCAGAATGGAGGATGGAAGATAAGGGAACCTGACCCCGCTGATCACTCCAGGTGAGTGAGACAAGACTGGCTTAAAATATATGGAGACTGCAGCAGATACAGAAATGAAGCAGTAGCTTTTCAGGCATGTGGGGTAAAAGAATTACTGTAAGCAGAGACCAGCCTGAGGTCCAGCGATGTCCTCCACAGCTCACTTCCTTCTGGATGAGCTGCAGACTGACTATCCAGCTGTCACTAATGGCATTTGAACTTGTAGAGTCACTTGTATTCCTGCAAGGACTGGGGAGCTTTATTGTGAAATGTTCTTCAGACCCAGATTGTAAAAACTTTTTAAAATCAGCTTTTTACATTATCAGCTTTTTAGCTGATAATGTAACCCAGCCAGAGAAAAAGGAGTAAGGCAGTTTGGAAAAACCAAATGAAAAGCGAGCAGAAAAAATACACTGCATATTTTAATTTCAGTAAGAGCATCAATTTTCTCTGTAGAAGAATGCAGTTAAATAAATTTTGTCCTGAAATATGTTTGGTAAACAGAAGAAATCATCATTCCACTGGGTCATAAACATGATGTAATTCATAGAAGGCAGGATGAAGGTCTTGCCCAAGCCCTGGCTCCCTGTCAGCTGCCAGAGAGCAGCAGCTTTTGCCCTTGCGTTCTGGCAAGCCAAAACAGACCAAGCCACACAGGTCACTCTGCTCCTGCTCTGCACGGAGGCCAGAGGCAAGACTGCCCAAGGCCTCCTGCTTGCCATGGCTGGCAAGCTCTCATGCCCTGCCACGGCACATGGCACCATGACTCACCCAAAAGTGGCAGTGCAGGACCACTGGGCCAGATGAGGATGATGGAGATGGCATCATCAACTTCGATCAGACTTTCAATCAGACTTTCAATCACCCTTTTTGCCATGACTCTTCTGCTGCCTGTGGCTCTGCCTCCTTCTTGGCACTCAGCACCCACAGGGTGGTCAGGCCAGGCAGAGCTGTGGGTGCAGGGTGGCTGCAGAGAGCAGAGGTGAGCAGTGAGAGGCAGGTGGCCTCTCTGGCGTCCCCTGGCACAGAGCCTTCGTGCATCCCCCTTCCATAGCAGCATAGACAAGTTTGGGATTGCTATCTGAAAAGAAGGTGAAAGGAATGGCGGATTTGTCTTTACAAACAAGCAGTGGATCTGCTGGTAGATAAAAACTAGCACTGAGAGATAAAAGAAACAATGGGAAGGATTTCAGTGGTTGATGAATAGAAAAAAGATATTTGCCTTTACAAACGAACTGTAGGTTTGCTGATAAATGAAATTGGATATTAAAAGATAAAAGAAATGATGGGGAAACAACATAAATTACATAAGAATTAAAAATTATACGTTAGAGGGGAATCTTAGGTATCAGGCATTCCAGGAGGTCTGTCCCTCTCAAGTACTTCAGCCAATGGGGAAGGAGAGAGGGACATGTGGCTGGGAAAGGATAAAAAGGAGGCTGCATACTCCAAAAATTTGAGAGACCCCAGGGGAATGCCCCATGGCCTCTCCCCTTATTTGGATAAAGTAAAAGGACTCCTCTGCCTCCTTTCTGGACATAAACCTCTGGTGTGGATTAACTTTCCTGACAAAGGGAGATGTCCTCTTGGACTGGGGCTTTCTTTTCTTTGCCCACTTTCCCAATGGCAATTGCAGCTTTCCTTAGCAGGCCCTTGCAGCACCTTCTCCCCAAACATGTGGCTCTGCTGCCTGCCCAAACCTGTTGCGGGGGATGAAGCAGGGAAATCTTATGAATATAATTGTTTAGCAAAAGATTCTGAAAATATGAAGCCTAGAATTGAAGTAGAAATGAGACCTAGCTTTGAGTCATGGGATACTAAGTGCTAGTTAATAAATATCCAAAGAACAATAGCTAGCCAGCTAAAGGAGAACCCCTGTTGGTGAAACAATGCCTTTCTGCTGATAGAGAATCCAAAGGTCAAGCGGTAAGAGAAAAATTTGTAAAGCTTTTAGAGTTTGAAATGTAACACTGTATGGTAATGTAGTAGTTCTTATAGGGTATATGTAAATTCTTTAGTGGGTGTGTCTTGTAGTGATTGGTTACTGGGAATTAGAATATTCACTATAGAAAAAGTTATATTAGATTGTAACAGGAACTTCGCTCTCTTACTTTTCCCACCCTCTTAACTCTCTTGCTTCCCCCTCTTATTTTCCCCTCTCTCCTAGGCCTTCCTTGTTCTCCCTGCTCTTGCTCTCTCTTGATTTCACTCTCCCCCTCTCTAACATCTCTTCTCCTGCTCTCCCTGTTCCACTCTCTCTCCCTCCCTGACCACGTGAACGCCAAGGCTGGCGGCAGACACGCGTCTCTCCCTCTCTTTACCCTTATAATAAACTGCTTATACCTGGACAGCTTGACCCTGGAGAAGTCTTTCACCATGAGCAACACTTGTGAACTACAATACAAACTCTTTTACAGGTTCTTGCCCCGTATTTATGCAATGGGGGGATTGCCTGGACAGGCCTGCCTGTTTTCCCCCAGCCCTCATCACTGCTCCTTGCCAAATCTCTCCTGGATCCTAAGGCAGGCATCTGCTAGTTGCTCCCAATGACACCAACCAACACTTGTTCCAGTTCCAAAGTTTCACTGATTCCACCTTGCTCCAGCAGTGCTGCCCACAGAAAAGTACACCAAGGGCAGCTTGAGTTGAAAAAGGAAATGTATTACAGCTTGTTCTACCTGTGCTTCTTACCAACAATTACAAGTTGTTACAAGTTTACTGCACATAGTTACATCTCTGCTGACTCCATGGCAAGTTAAAAAGATCACTACCAGTTCACAGCATCTCATCACTGACAGGTTACAAAGAGGCACCTGCACAGATCCATGTACAGAGGGAGAGTGACTAACATCCCTGCCCCCCTCTAAATACCTACAGAGCTGGAAGGAAACTGTCCAGCACAATGCAGGTTTATGTAGACAATGATACGGAGATAAAACTGGACAACATAATGCACATTTACATAGGAATTGATACAGAGAGAAACAACGATCTCCCTTGTGTAAATATATTGACTTCTGTGTAAAAAGGGCTGTACACAACGTGAACCCATACAGAGCTATACAGTGACCAAAGTACCCAGCGACACCTCCATCCCCCTGCAACTAAAGACAAAAAACTGTGTAGAGCTCTACCACTCCATACATACTGAGGTAGAACTGGAGACAGACGGAAACATAACTATAGACAGGCACAATGCTAACCCAGTGCATATAGGAGCAGAACAAGATAGAGGGCAACACAGCTGGTCTATTGCCCCCATGTTGGTCGCTTGGTCCTGAGCAGAGCAGCCCTTATAGAAACGTCAATCAGACGGAGATCTGGGAAGCAAAGGGAGCATTGAGTCACTTGCAGCCTGCCCTCAGCCCTGCCATAGCCTCAGCACACCCACAGCCTCCTCAGTCCCTCCAAAGCCTCCTAGCCCATCAGTCCCCCTCAGTGCTGCCATCCCCCTGAGCATCCCCAGTGCCCTGAGCCACGCCAGCCCTCTCAGCCCGTTCCTCCTCCCTGCCCACCCAGCCTCCGCCGCCATTGCCCTCAGCTCCCCCAGAGCCCTCAGCTCGGCTGCTTGTCCTGAGTCCCCACTGCCTTACCATCCTCTGGGCCCTAGGCACCAGCAGCACCTCAGCAGCAGCACAGTGCCTTCAAAGGCGCTCTTCCCCCTGTGGCAGCCCTGGTGCCCTCAGACGTACTGGCCCCTCAGTGGCTCCCCGGTGCCTTGAGCCCCGCAGCCCCCGAGGGGGACGGTGCCCGGTGCCACCGGCACTTCCCGCCACTCCTGTGAGGTGCAGGCAGCCGGGACCGGGGGCTGAAAATGCTGCTTTGCCTGGCCTGGCTGCCAGCCTGCAGCCCAGCACGGCCAGAAAGGACAGGGGTGGCACAGCGAACAAGGCAGGAAGGCACAGGGGAAGCAGAGTGGGGGAAGAGGGGAAAAAAGCATCACCTCCCTCTCTCAATAGCAAGAAACCTACCTTCCTAGCCATGGAGCTAAAGTTTTTGAAATAGAGGCCTCCAGATTGAACC
Organism: Parus major; assembly: GCF_001522545.3. Taxonomy (NCBI): domain Eukaryota; kingdom Metazoa; phylum Chordata; class Aves; order Passeriformes; family Paridae; genus Parus; species Parus major. The sequence goes on along the minus strand of NC_031799.1, from coordinate 68,094,801 downwards.
TTTATCTCAAAAGTGCAGCTCAAAAGACATCTACACAGAGAAGTGAAGAGAGAGGCTTTGCAGCTGCCCCATCTTCACAGCCTTTCCCTCAGCCCCTTTCTCCCGCATTGAGCACTCCTCCTGCAGAAGTACAGCACATGGCCCTGTGAGAAGCCAAGGGCTTGCATAGGAGCTCCTGCCAAGCCCTGGCCAGCAGCCCTTGGCAGCTCTTGACAGCTCTTTGGGCTTACTGAGGGCAGTGTGGAAAGAAAGGCAGACAGCAGAGTCTGGCACCTCCATACCTGGGCTTCTTGGCCTGCTGCAGCTTCCTGCATTGTTGGCGTCTCCTGCCGTCCCTCTTCCTCCTCTTCCCCTTGGGCTGGTATTCTCCATCTCTGGCCCAGGCCTCTTCTCACTGTCATTTCCTCCTGGGTTCCTCTACCTGGGGGTAGTCTGCAAGCCTTGGCATGCATGGTTGGATTAGATGGGCAAAGCCAGGAGGCACAAGCTAAGTCACTTCTTGGTGGAGCCAATGCAAGCACCTTTTACCTGCTCTACTCAGGAAGGCTTGTCAGGGCTTTGGCCTCAGCCAGCGCCTCCTTGGGACTCTTGCACTCTTTGCTTGGAGGCAAATCTGGCAGATTTAAATCTAAAGATTTAAAGATTTAGATCTAAAGCAGAAATTCTGGATGGTTGCAATATTGTAGAATATTTCAGTGCTTTTGATTTTCCTCTTCATTGCCCTAATTTTTTAAAATTGTTTTTAATAATAATTTTTGGTGAGCTTTCTTTTATCATACATGCTTGCTTCATGTTTGGGACTCTTTTTTTCAGTGCATTGCATTGAATCCAATATCACCATTTGCAAAGCTTTTCTTTTTTTATGCAGTTGTCAGCAATTTGTTAAAAATAGCTACATTATACTACCATTAAATATTCATTAAATTGAGTTGTGGCAGGCTATGAGAAACATCCAATTTAGCTGTTCACTTTCTACACAGAAGTCTACAAATGAGCAGTCCTCTTTCTTTTCAATAATGCATCACAGGCTGCCCTTAGTATCTGTAAAATAATTGATAAGGCAAAAGTTATTTGTAAAATACATACAAGAAATAGAAAAGTAGATTAGAGGGGATGATTTTGCCTTGGGACTTTCTTCTGACTGTGGGAAAAGCACAGCATACTTTGATTTAATTTTTACATAGCCTTGGGGAACCTGAAATGCCATACCTAATAATTCAATATTTTCTATTTCTGACATTAATTATGTATTACTAAGTCTTAAAAGCCAGAGCAGGAAAACACATCATAGGCTTTATTCACCCTGAAACTGTTACAGGGCACCAAATACACCTGGGTCCCAGGCAAGGCACAGTGATATTTTGGATCTATACAGCTTATCTTTTTTCGTAGCTGGTACACCTGTGGATGTGTGTGTGTGCCCAGGCTACAGCTGGAGGCAGGACTGCCATCTGTGCAGGCAGAGTTGAGCTGGCTGGAGCAGCAGTGACAGCAGAGGTGAATTGGCTCAGGCTTCAGCGTAGCTCAGAACATCTCTCTGGATACCCAGTGCCAGCCCATGCTGCTGACCCCTCCCTGGCACACCGACTGCAGACATTGAAGCTAGCTAGGTTTGCTATAGCCCTTATCAAACAGCTCCCTCCTCTGCAGTGCAGACCTGCCTCAGACCCTACACTGGTTCTGCCAGAGGGGTGAACAACCTGCAGTGAGGCACTGCAGGGACCTGGGATCTGTGCCCTGAGCAGCTGGGCTGCTCCGTGGGTAACAGTACCACAGAGCAGTGACATAAACCTGGTGCCAGCCGCCTGTTTCCCCAGCCCTGGGCATGTCCAGATACTAGGCTTCTGGGTAAGTCTCTCTATTCCAGGTTATACATTCCATGACTCTTGTATACTACCTATCAGTTTCCATTTTGCCTTGCATGTATTTTACCTGCTGTCACTTGCTCATTATTTCTCACCTGACTTCACTTACTGATATCAGTTTTAATTCGCCCCTCTATTTAATTTCTAGTTCCAGGGCATTATTTTCAAATGTACTTTCTGGTTATTACCAAAGCCCTGTGTACATGTTGGCCCTAAACTCCATGGGATATTGGTTCAGCAGACCAGAAACAGTTTGGCCATCTCATTCCCATTTAAAATGTAGAATTTGACTTAAACATGAAGCTAGGCACTACAAGATGTACAATACTATTTTTCCCCTCTTTTTTTTTTTCTTGTTTAACTTGAGATAAAATTACAATTACTTTTTTTGTTCCTACAGTTTAGTGTTTGACACACAAAATCTTGTATTGACCTTGCACTGATGTCAGAGGAGGGGTCCTATGAATGTGACAGCTAACAGTGACCACCTAAGCTACTTAGAGGCTTTCAGACAAAGGAAAAAGCCTGGTGAGGGGCCCAGCACTGGAGCAGGACATGCTTTTTGATGTGGCTGAGAACTATCTGCTACTGCAAACCCCAACCACACCAAGCAAAAGGGGTGAAATCCTGGGAGAAGGAAATTTATTGGAGTAGAGGTAAAATTCCTACCTGAGAAGTAGAATTTCTTATACGACAGAAGTGAACATGCATGTAGGAACTCAGCAACAACTCATTCTTTGCTAATTTTTCAACTTGTCCTTGAGGCAGTTATGGAGGGAGGCCAGTCCTCCAAAAAGCTTCCACCTTGGAGGTCTGTTCCCTAAGATAAAACAAAACTTAGTCATGGTGACTAAGCTGTGGACCCCTTCCTGCTTGGGGACCCCATGTTATCTCCTTGTGAACTATTGGTCATTTTACCCCGGTCTTAAACCATTGGTGCTTTCCCCAGTTCTCCCCTTCCCTATAAAAGCCCCAGCTTTTGCCCATTTCAGGGGATGTGACTGTCAGTGGCTCCCTTCACAGAAGCCTGCCAATAAAGGACTTTGTGGAATGCTCTGTGGCCTGCTGTCTCTTCTACGCATCAGCTGTGGTGACCCATGAGCTGAGCTGAGCTGATAACTATAGAGCTGAATCACATCTAAAAGAGCTGATCACTTGATGCCTCAGGGATCATAGGGGTTACCCCAGCTGGAAACTGCCTGAGACCCCTGGACAGCTGCTTGTCATGGAACCCCTGTGGTTCCAGTGGCTGGGAAGTCTGTGGCAGCAGCCAGGGGTCGGACAGACCCCCAAAACCAGCAGCAACAGGCAGTGTGCAAGAAAAATACTTTGTGAACATTTAGATTGTTTAGTACAGTATTGTTATTAAAGTTACATCTCAATTAAAATATTTTTTAAAACTATGAAAATAATATATTTTATATCATAAATGCAAAGCACAGAAAATAACAATTAGAGATGAAAAGTAAAGCTGCAGGGTTTTTTTTAATGCTTTTTTTTCCATGTTTTCTATATTTTTCAGGAAATCACAAATTTACTCAGAAGTCCAATCTAGCTGAAAGTCCATGCTTGTCAGATGTATATGTGTTGAAAGAAGAAAACAACTTCTCTGCTATGTACTGGTATGTATAAATAATATACTTTACTTATTGATTTTCTCTTGTGGTTTTTCATATCCATCAACAATTTCTATAGAAATAGAAACAGAAGTTTGAAGTTTTAATGATTAAAATGCTGAGATGGTAAAGCTGTGACATAAACGAAACAAAACCTAGTCAGACTGTGATCTTTTATACTGGTATGTATGGAGACAGTGGCATTGTTCCTTAAAAAAGGCTTTTACAGATTTTATTCTGTGAGGCTTGCTACAATTGTGCTTGGATATCAGAGGAAATCTTCCTGCCAGGCATAATTAGGATTGCCAGCTTTTGAAGTTTGTCTTAGTATTTACAGGGATCAGCTAAAGCCCAGTCAAATCAATGGAAAAGCTCCTGGGATGTGTCTCTGCTGTGCCAAGTACAACAATATTAAGCAATGCCTGACTTGGTGTTAAGCGAGCTGCCTTGTGCAGAGCTATGCAAAAGGCAGCAACGAGGGGCTAGAAATGAGCACAGTGACAGAGCAGGTTAAACCTCAAAGAGGCTTTGGTTGCAGAGGTTGCTCACTCTCAGCTGGTGCAACACCTCCCTGCAGTTAGACAATGCATGGCTTGAGCACTGTGAAACCATGAGTAGTTTGGCCTCCAGCTGAAACTTAGGCAGTGTCTGATAATCAAATGTCTTAGGGTTTATGTACTTCTCACCACATTATTTACCCAGTAACCTGCAGGAATATAACATCAGTAGCAAGCAGAGGGTCTTTGAAAACTCAATCTACTTCTTTACTGCTAAACTGTCAGGTAATGCATAATCCCTTAAATCTCTTATCTGAGGTAACAGTCCTAATACTGTTACTAATACTTCCGTAATATTTTGAAACTTAGAAGGTAAGTATGCAGATTTTAAACTAGCTTGTAGTAGTATAAATACAAACTTGCGCAAGAGAGTTTTTCATAATATGAGGAGCAGATTAGCTATAATACCACTTCGGTGAATTTTATGTTCCCTTTTATTTTCTCCATTAAAATCCTTGCAATTGTTTAGAAAGGAGAACAGTAACCACCATATTCTGCAGCACAGAATGATTCTTCATGGGCTTCTAAAGCCAAAAATAGATGATGCATAGAAACAGAGTGGTCATTCATACTGGAAAGTTATTATGAAAGTGATCCATTTGGCAGTTTGTGAGCCTCAAAGAGAAGTTTGTGATGCAAATATATTTTGTCCTACATTCCAAATGGAAAATGCAGGGATTATGAAATACACTTAAGGCCCTATTTGCAAATTATGGACTTTTGTTTCGGGAGTTATCCTTTGTGCTGTGTTTCTTAAACTTGGCAGGAAAAACGCATTGGCTGAAAGAGCTAAAAAAACTCTTAAAATTGGCACCCCAGAATGAGCTTAGTGAGCTTTCACTGCTTTTGGGCTTGAGTTTAGCAATCCATTTTTGTCCAAATAAAGTCTGGGTTCATTTCAGCACCAGCAGTATACTTCGTAACACATTCTGTGATAAAGAAGCAGCATTTAGTGAATCAAAACCTAGGAATAAAATAAAACAGCTTCAGCTTTGTGCATTTACTGGCAATGTTAATTCTGCAGTCTCCAGTCTGAGGTGGCTCTCATCTGCTCAGCAGTGTAGACAAAATTGAATTCTGTGGCCTTAAGGTTATGAAAAAAATAAGTAAACTATGCTTCTTGTTCAGAAATAAGATGTGGTGCGCCTGTGAAACCATCCCCTTCCAGCAGTCACTTTTAACTGTGCCCTGTCTGACCTTTTTCTTAGACTCTCTAGCAGGAAAATCTCTTCAGTTGTCCTGTGCAGGCAATGTAGTTGGTAAAAACTTTTCTGTCCCTTTCTGGAATGATTTTACCCTGGTTAGACTCCACCACAGAAAGCTGCCTGATTTTCCTAAGCTTTTAACTGGTCCAGTTTTTTGTGTCCAAAACTGCTGCCTTCTCATTAATTACACCACTGTTGAGAGAGGGTGGTCATATTTTAATTTCATAAAGGTGGAAAAAATGGTACTTGAGGCCATCTGTTGGTGTCAGCCCCCAGCATCACTTTGAGAAGGGTGGTTATAGTAAAAAGAAAGTTCTGTCTCTTTCAGTTTTTACAGGAATTGCTGATCATATGCAAAATGCTAATGAACTTTATTATGTGTTTTCCCAATTTGATAACCATAATGTGCCATCGTTTTGGCTGTTGAACACTTCACATGGATATAAAACACTACAAAACAGGATGTCTAGTGAGAAAAAAGTGTTTTGATCTACAAAAAGTGAATGACAGAACTTCAGAGTAGAGCAGGGTAATGCATTTTCAGATTTCTGAGCCATCTTATTGCTGCACTGGTTATTATAGCAGTATCCTTGCATACCTTGGCTGGAGTTACAGATTTATTAAGAGATGGTAAAGAGACTGTTTTTGTTGTGTTTAAAATGGGTAATAAAACTATAATTACAGGTATGAATGCCTGTTCTTACTTAAGTTCTAAATACAGAATTCTAACACTGATTAATTCCTGCTCTAGAGTTTTACATCAGCAAACTCATTTAATATCTTTAAAATATGCAATTTACTTTCAAATGAAGCTGGTTTTTCTGCTTGTAAGAAAGATGTTCCATCAGATAAATGAACCAAAAAATTTTTAACTTTTCTTTAGCCTTTTACTCTTTTCAAACAGAGAACATTAGGTCTTAGAACTTCAGATTCTAGGGAACATATTAATTTTCCAGTAGCCCAAAATGAAGCAATTATTCTGTCTCAGTGCAAACGTGACACTCAAGAAGGTACAGTTTTCTTAAATTATATTTCCATAAATTACTCCAAGCCTTTTTAACTAAGCTGTGAAAAGGTAACATGATTGCTCTCAAGTACAAAATTTGGAATAAAGCCAAGATAAAATGTCTTCTACTTCTTATTTGAAGAAGAAAACTTTAGAAAAATAAATTGACAGTATCAATGAAGTAGATATATTTTCTGTTTGAACCTTGTCTTCTTCCACTTAATCTATCAAACTCCAAAATCATTTCCATTCAGGCACCTGTCATCTTACACTTCTTATGAATAATTTCTTTATAATCTATTCAGAAATAACAATAACTACTGTTAGAATAGAATTTAATAATACCGAACTGAAAAGTTTTAAATACTTTCTTATTCACACTTTTCTTTAATTATTCGTATTAACAAAACCATTGAATATTGAGATATTGTTTAAATTAAAAATGTTAACTAGTTTACAGTTTGGTTTTACAAATGTTAAATTTTTATGCAGTGATTATGTGTCTTTGTTCCCTCAAAAAACTTCTCTCTTCAGTTACCTACTGTAAATCAAACTTAATGTTTCAGAGTGTGAAGCTGATGAGGTTTTGTGCAAATCAGAGGCTAACTGGAGAAGAGGATCCAGTGCTCTTCTGTGTGCATTGAGGGAGGAACAGTCATAATTCACAGCCCCATCCATTTTAAGCGGCAGGAATCAGATGCCTCAGTCAAGATGTGCATATGAGATGATCTCGCAGCACTTTGGCAGCTCTGAACCAAATTGGCATGTGCTGATAGTGCATGAGTCAAGGAGGAAGGGACATCAGAAGAAATGGGGAAATACTGTGAGGAAGAAGAAGGAAAGTAAGGGTAATAGAGGGAGGCAAGGGCAATGTGCTGAGTGTGGTGAAAGTGTTGGGGAGGTGCCTAGAAGGTCCAGATACAAAATTACAAATGAGGAGGCTTCCTGTTGTGCTCTTTGCGGAGGAAATCTCAATCTCTCTGAATCACTCTTGGTAAAATCAGGTAAGAGGAAAAGCTATGCACTCACCTGAACAGCAAAGCATTGTACTTTCACATGGAGCTTTAGGTAGAATAAGATTTATGTAAGCAAAGCTGTATTAAGTAATTTAAAACCAGTTTCATATATACTTTAGGAGTTTTCTGGGCAGTTGAAGTACAGACTAAAAATGTGATTTACTGTTGCAGAGGGGAAATGAGAATGATGGATGAGTGTGTGAGCAATGTCCATGATGTACAGTCCACCAGGCTGACGTGTAGGACAAAGCAAAGTCACTCAGATTTTATTTTGTAGGAAAAAGAATGTGTTATGTGAAAAATATGTGTTATTTTAGTTTCAGGGGCAGGGTTGCTACCCAGTAAGAAGGAACTTCAAGGGGGCCTGAGTGTGGGACCATGGTTTGCCATTGTACATTGTACCTCCTTCAGAAAGTGCTGATGTTGACAGGTACAAATTTTCAAGACAAAAATGCAAAAAAACCTGGACTGCCAGTTTAATCAAGTGCATATTATTGTTAAAATATTTATTAGAATTTGATGACTGACTCAGAATAAAACCTTACAGATCCAATTTACTTAGCATGCCAGTACTGGCATAAATCTGTGTGCCATTTACACGGTATTGGAGAATGGACTTTTGTATAGGAGAATAGACTAACGTGTCTACTTTTTAAAACACTATGGAGGGGGGAAAGGAGATTTCTGTGGACAATACATGGATTCTATTACTTGAAAAGTCAATTATCAACACTTTTAAAATTAAATCAGTCCTCTAAACAAACTTAAGAGTGTCTTTAACACCTGCCTAAGATGCATTATACATTTAAAAAATAACAGTAATTCACTGTTGTGCCAGTGAACCATCAATCCTTAGCTTAGCCACTTGTTGACTGTGTGGGAACTGCATAAATATCAGGCTACAAGACTACAAAATAACATGTGATTTTAAAATATTCTGCTCTTCAAGAATGCTCTGATGCAGAGAATGCTGATTGGGAGGTACAAGAGCTTGCTTTCATCTTGCGATAAATAAATTAATATCCCTTTCACTGGCTGTGGAGAGGAAAAACTTAAATAATTATTTTGAAATCAAGGATTATTTTCCTCCCATGTTGATATGTTGGAGAGGAAAGATAATAATAAGAATTAAGAATTTTACAAAACATCTCCAAAGGGTTCATGCAAGGTTCACAAACGCTGTCCAAAAAAAAGAAAAAAAAGCTACTGTACTGTAAGTTTGTACTGTGATTCTAATATTCCGAGGGTACAATTGACCCTCAATATGAGTAGATTTCCATATTTAGTATAGAAGCCTTTCCTAAAAATGGGCTTCTATGGAGTTGCAATTCCTCTGTTCTGTCTCTGTAGTGGGTTCAATCTGGAAAACTCTGCTCCTTCTGTGATTCATCTTCATGGTGCTGTTTTCAAGGTACCTGCAAATTTCACACCTCTGTGAAATACATGTCCTGGACACCTGGCACTCCAGCAGCAGCTAATCTCTTTTACAGATCTACTCCTGGGCTAAATCCACTTACTGAAATAAATATAGCCATATGGAGAAGACTTAGGTGGGGAGGGGATCAAGAAATGCTAAAGGAATTGGGAAAAATGGGCCTTAAATGTGGCATCTAGGACTATATGAGAAGTAAGAGCTGAGCTAACTACTCACATTCTTTCAGATTTTCAGAAGACAAAAGCTAGGACTGGAAACTGGGGATCAGCAAATTTACAAAAGCTTTTGTTACCAACATATCTAAGCATATTAAAAAATGTCCCATACATAGTGGAAAGAGTATCTCCCTTCCATTCTGATGCTAAGAAGTACAATATCATTTAAATTACTAAAAAATTACTAAAAGATCAGAGCTAATCTTGATATATTTCTGCTCTATAACTGAGTATTTTTGGACCTGACAATGAAATCTCATTTCACATCAGGAAATGCCAATATATATCTCTCTATTACCAGGTTCTTTTCCTTGGCTTTCCTTCTTTTTAGCCCCTGAATTGGCCTTGTAAAAACTAATGACACAGTAGATCATAATTCAGGTTATGTTTTGATGCAGGCAACGCTGTGCCACTCATAGCAACTCTCAGCTAGTTGCTCTGTGCTAGAAAATGAGCCTCACCCAAGTTCAAGTGGAGGCACTTTGGCAACTAATGAGAACCTCAACTGCTTCAAATTGTTGGACCATCTCCCCATCTTTCTTAGGATGGTGCAGGCAGAGATCAAGCATTCTCACATCTGTCACAAGTTCTTCCAGCACTCAGAATCTCAGCAGTCAAAGGCAGCTGCATGGTGTGTGAATACCAATACCAAATTTCCAGAGCTCTGTTCTTAGACAAGGAACTCTCCCGATCCATGTGTTCTGGACAGTCCAGTGATCTATAGATTCCCAAGCAAACACTTCTCCCTCTTAGTCTGTTACCAGCGGAGCCCTTGCCACAAGGGAGGAGGATAACTGCAGTGCAACATCTCTGCTCTGCATTTCCCAGGCCAAATCATCAATATCAAATTGATCAGCATGGGAAATTCTTCCATGGAACTTATTCAGCTTAAAAGATCTGCTTATGATCTCTAGATGCCTGTCCCTGCCCAAGACCATCTACCATGCTTACCATGTTGCATTCCCAGTACAGTGCTCACACTAACAGAAACTCACATGTGGATTAAAGTTCCCTTCTCCAAATGCTCCCTTCCCAAGAGCTTGCTATTTTTAGCAATCATTTTAAGAGCAGTGCTGCTGTACTGTGTCTTTGTGTTCAAGGCAATGTGGCCTTGCTGCAGGGAGTCAGGGACAAGCAAGGTCTTTTGAGCTGATCTGCACAAGCTCAGCCCTGGAAGTGAAATTTCTATTATTAACACACCCATGACACTAGCCGAAGTGGAAACTATAAACATCAACTCTGAAGGATATTTTGCTGCCACTGCAGCTCCTGCTGATGCTACTATTACTACTTCTGCTTGACAGCAGTAACAAGGCATGGCTGTGGATCAAAGGAAGTTAAGGTCAGAAAGGAAAAAAGGCCTTTACCAACACTATCCCTGAAAAAGTGCTGGCCCAGACTTCATTGAAGTGCCGGGTGTGATGCCATCTGCTCCATCTCCAGGAAAGAGACCATTCAGAAGAAAGCAGAGCCAATGACCAGTGAGATGAACCACAGTCATGAGTTCTTGATTGCATTTTTTTTTCTTTTTCTATTACAGATCTATTTACATCTGGCATCATCTTTTTCAGTCCATTCAATTTCTTTTGCTAAAAGAATATCCATATTCTGAATCAGATCTCTCTAGATTAGGGCTGCAGCTTGTGGCAGTGGTGTCCTACACCTGATGAGCCACTTAAACTCCTGTCCTGCCTTTGGTGCCTGTAGTGCTGGAAAACATCTCTCTTTTGTACTTATGGATTAGCCTGCCCTGCTCCAAGAACTCCATGTAGCTCCAAGTCAGTTGTTGGTCACCTGGATATCTCTAGTTTAGCTTTCCCTCATCCTGCTATATGACAGCTGCCCTTCCCTAGCCTTTTGGCCTGTAGAAACAGTCAATCTCTAAAGGTCAATCATGCAAAAGGGTGCCCTGAAGTGCTATGTCCACATGCTCTTTCTCTCCTTGAGAGTGGAGTATGAAAATAATGTGCTGTTTGGTGAAGATGGGGGCATACCACGGGTTTTGCTCCCAGCCAGACTTTCCTGCCTCTGTGTTGGTCTGTCTCTGGGCACTTTTAATTGTCCTGAAACTGAGGTGCCTCATGTGACCCCAGTTGAGACACACCCTAAATGGAAACTTCCCCTTGCCCTGAGTAATGTCTCCCACCAAACTCTGTATAGGTTTTCTTGATTCTCTCTTTTTTTGCACCTGATCTGGAATTTCCATAATGTCCATTAGATTTCTCTCTTCTTTATTGTTGCTTCTTGCATTGTTGACACCAGGTGGAGGAATATGCATAATTAAGAGATTGATATCAAGCTGAGATGTGCCTAATTCAAGAGCTGCCCAATTGGTCCTGGCATTACAAAAATTAGTATTAAAATATACTGTCTTGAGTTGCAATGCAAGATGTAGCCAAAAGTATGTGTTTTATTGCCATCTTTTGAAACCAGATGGGGCAGTGTTCTTTATCTCTACCACCACCCATCCTCCCTCCAGGGGGATCTTCTGTTAATGAGCCATTGAGTCTCACTGCAGGACTGACAAAATCACATCATCCCATTGGGAGATGCTCCACCCAGGGGGAGGAGCCAAGCATTCCTACCCGGATATAATCTGAGACTTGGAACACCACAGGCAGCCTTTCTCCACTGGATTCCCAGAGGAGAGAGACCAGACCCATCTACACCAGCACTGGACCTTCAGAGGAAAACTACACCCTTCTACAGGATCAGTGCTTCAACAGAACCACATCTGTCACTCCAGGAGGACTGCAGCCACCATTTAATGGGACTGCTACCAACACCCTGACCAACAGGGAGTCAGGTTGTATCCTAAGTCTGTCAGCGGTTTGTTTTTTTGTTGGTTTTCTTTTTTTTTTTGTACTACTGCATTTTTATTTTAATTTTCCTAGTAAAGAACTGTTATTCCACTTCCCATATCTTTTCCTGAGAGCCCCTTCATTTCAAGATTATAATAATTCAGAGGTGGGGGGTGGTTTACACTTTTCCATTTCCAGGGAGGTTTCTGCCTTCCTTAGCAGACACCTGTCTTTTCAAACCAAGACAGATATAAAGATCAAAAAACTTATTGCAGCTGTCAGTATGGAGAGCTGAATGAGCAGTTTTGGCTATGGTTTAAATGCACAGAATAACATGGATTTCCATGAAGAATCTGTACAAAGGGAATAGTCCAAACCAGTATCTATTTGTGAACATCTGAATATAGTTGCCTGCATGGGAGAAGACAGCAGAAGTATTTCTTGATGTGGGAGAGAAGCTCAGGTGAGCACCTTCCAAACAGCAAAACACTTGAACCAGTGCTAGTAATCTACTTTTAGAGAGGTAAATTACACCCTGACTTCCTATCTCACTTGTGATCTCTAGGTGTTACTGCACTATAAATAATAATAACACTTCTTTTGGCAAGAGAAGGAGATTGAAAAATTAACTAGGAGAAAGACTGATTTTTTTTCATTTTACAACATATGGATGATCAAGATGGGGAAGAGAATATGCTGAACTTGGAAGGTTTGTGTGAGGCTGTAGTTCTGCTCCTCCTTGCAAGATTTGTGACATTTCTTTTCCTATACAGAAGTTGGCAGATAAAGTAAAGATTAAAACACAATGACAGGCAAATTTGGAAAAATTTGAATAGTAACTGCCTGACTAAATTCTGCCTGTGAGATCTATAAATCTGTCACTTTTCATGAACATAAGATTCTCACAAATCATTAGCCAAAAAACTGAGAGAGCCATCACTGATTTTCACAGAAGAAAAACTAGTTGCAGGAACAATTTAACTATCTTTCCAACCATGAAAAGCTATCTTACCTTCTCAGCCATCATTTTGTATGGCTGTGTTCGCTTACATAATAGAAACAAGAATCACTATGTCCACTAGTGACTGATATTACACGGACCTCTAAAAGATGAACAGAACAGATTTTGTTAATACCCTCTCAATAAATTTTGATGTTGATTTAGAAAATTTTGCATGAAACTCTGTAACATCTTAGCACAAAACATCAGTAATAGCTCATACTATTACAAACATTCTTTATCAAGGAGAGAACCTCACTTCTAAAACAGGCCAGGGGTGGTTTTACCCGCTCTAGAATTTAACAGCTATAATATACGTGACATAAATCTACCATAAACTCACAAGGCACCCAGGATAGAGCTTCATGAATTAGTTTTCCATTTTGTTTCTACTGTAGAAATCCTAGTAACACTTTTAAATTTTTTGGACAGTGCTCTGATGTGTCCAGAACATGTCTCTGCCTAACTTTTTATTGCAGAGTCTATTATATTTAAAATCGCCTGTGATGCAGGACAGAAATTACATTTACATTCAAAAAAATCTCAAGTTATCAAAGATTGTAAAATTTCTAAAATTGCCAATAATTACCCATTATATGTCGTAGCCATCCATATTGAAAAATGTTAAATGATTTTATGAAAACTATAGAGAATTCAGATTTACACCTTTACAAAATTAGTAGAATCCAGTCAATTTGCTAATGTGCTTTCATTTTAGTACTTGAATTCTTTTGTCCTATTTGCTCACATTATGAGTTTATTATCTATAGTACTCTGTACTCATATTCCTGGAATTCTAAGTGAAAGCTGAAAAAAATGTCATTGATTAAGTAATTGGCAGAGCAGTAGTAAATGTATGCCTCTCTATATATAGATTTTATCTTGTTTCAATTGATGGTGCTTCCTGATAAATTATTTAAACTATTTATCCTCATACCTATCTATATCCTCATACTATCTGTTACTAAGAACATCAGGACATCTTTTTAAAAACGCATCTGCAAGAAGAAAGAATGATTCTGTGGATTGGTGAACATCCAACACATGGGATTAATCCCAATTAAAGATCCTTTCTCTAAAATTTTGAGAAAATATTCCAACCATATTTAAGAAGTTATTTATGTTTAATTTTTTTGCACAAGTCCTGGATTTACTTTTTTCCCCATTTTTCCTCTTAGGTCTTTCTTCAGGATTCTTTTGAATAGAGAGAAATAACGTAGTAAGAATTGTGTTGATGGCTTATATGAGCACTTTAAACCACAAATCTGGGTGCTTTTTTTAACTGGGTGAAAGAAAACTAGGATTTGGTGCTGCTAAACCTTCTATTTTGCTATATCTCTTAAACTTCCATTAAAAGCATTTTGGCTGGAGTGAAATCTGATATTTTATAGAAGGTTTAAGTAAGAGAAATTCTGCCATCTCCTATTTGTCCTGAGGAATATAAAGGTGTGCTGTACCCACTTATCTCTGGAAGAACAGTTTTCAGATCTGTCAAGTCTGAAGTTCAGACAATACTGAGTAATCTATTTTGAGTAGTAAATCATGGAGAATAAAGTATTTCACTGTGTATGCTTTTAGAAGCAGAATGAAGTATTTGTAGCATGTGTTCATGAAGACCGAATTAATTTTTCTCAACCTTTAGAAGGATATTTGCCTTTCAGCATGACTTATACATGGAAAATTTCATCTTATAAGATTTTATATGGAAATTAAGCAGCTGCAAGTAGGATCCTTTGCAGTCAAAATATTAGTCAGAGATCTATGCCATCTGGACTTAATTTAGTGGGAAAATACCTCTTCCAGAATACATTGATGCTGAATGAAATTGAAAACTTACTGTGGCAGGAGAAGTGCATGTATGGATCATGAGGCTCATAAACATTATGGAAAGATAGATGATTTCCAGGAATAGTGAATAATCATTTAGTGTTCAGAGTTTTTTGTACAGGTTTTGCTCATTTTGTGAGATCTGAGGTTTCTCCCCTGTGATGTGTAGCTCAGGCTTGCAAGATCAATGCATGTTTTAGTACATTTGTCCACTTTCCAAGCTCTTGGAAGCTCTGTTAGAAGGGCCTATCAGGGCCAACAGCTAGTCATTTGGTAAGTTTGACTTCTTCTCATGAAAATGGTATTTACAATAAAAGGCATCTCTCAGGGATTCTGCAAGAAGTTTCTCTTCTTAGTAGTATGTATAATTCTGGAGGGCCAAACCAGTCTGGATCTTTCCAGATATTTCTTTTTAATATTTTTATTAAAAAATATTGGTAACCAGGGAGCCTCCTTGAAGTGAAATGTACTCTCTTTCTTCTGTTTAAAATATGGAATTAGAAAATATATTTACTTTCTGATTTTTTTGTGTGTGTCAGATGAGCAGCAGGAAAAGGGATGGGAGAGCCCAGTTCTCATCAAACTTAAAGTTGTGAGGATTTCTGTCACTGATTTACAGGTGAACAAAACTGAAAGCTGCAGAACATCTCCCATCAAAGTCTTGAATCTACTCTCATGTTAATTGCTGTGAACCTGAAAAAGATGAAAAGTGGGATTATTAAAATAGAAAGTGAGAGACAAATCAAATCTTATGGGTTGATCCCATAGTGTGCATGAAGGCTGCTGCCATTAGGATTTTGTAAAGTTAGCTCCCATCAATTCACTTCAATGTTCTCAAAATTCAGGGTTATTTTATGAGTGAATAACAAAAGCCATTCTGCCTTCATGCACAGACTATGACAAGGAAAACCCACCTCATTGCACTGTCAATAATAAGGGAAAAGAAAACAGATGTATCCAAAGCTCAAGAACAGTTCTTCTTGAGGTCAACCTCCAAATTACTCCAGCTGTTCATTGTAATAGCTCTTCAGGCTTCTGGGTGCCCAGTGCTGCAGAACTGGAGTGATTTGGGGAGTGGTTTGGGGCAGCAGCACCAGCTGGACCCTCCTGTGTCTGGCATTTAAGTCTGCAAGGAGCCGCAAGTGGCAAATGGAGCTCGCAGGACAGGAGAGGCAGGTGGGGAGACAAAATCTTGCATTGAAATTTGCTGGAGAGATTAAGCAATGAAGAGAGGTATAAATAGGGTGTGATTTTTGCTGAAGAAAAGAAAGACTGCAGGAAGAGATGGACAAAAGTAGTTTATACTTCTGAAGGATTCATACTAGTCACTATTCAGGGATAGTAGCCCAGGGAATTAAAAAATGTGAAATAAAAAAGAAATGAAGAAATATAAAAGAAATAAAATAGAATTTGTTTGTTTAAAATAAATAAGAAATAAAAAGGTTTGTTTAAAACACTTGTGAATGTTTTTATGCTGTTTTTCAATGCACAGGATCTTTTGCTGCCATTCCTGTTTAACTGGAAATTGATTAATGGGAAGTCAGATACTGGAACTTTTATTACAAGAATAAATTCTCTCACTTGTCTGTGTTTACAGGTTCAGATCTGAGGCTGAAAAAAAAATCTCCCAAGATGTTTGTAATAGAAGATATCCATTATTTCCCTTGTTTCTGCCAGAATTCTCTCTGTCACCTACATCTGTCACAGCAAATTGGAGTGCTCTTTCTGCACCTTGCTCAGGGGTCTTACTTGGAACCCTTGCTTTGGTTCCGCATATTCCTTCAACCTCCTCCTATTACATCTTCAGCTACATTAATCCACAATATATTTAGAACCTGCTTTTCCAAAAAAAGCAGTAACTTTATTTTCTCTAGTCGCCTAAAGGTGTCCAGTCATTCTAATATTCAAAATTCTGATTGGTTTCAGAAGTTTTCAAAATTAGTTTTCCATATCAATGGATATAAAGAAACAATTGGTCCTCCTGTTCTTTTTTGCAGGTTTTACATTTTTTCACACAGCTCCTATTTTGTTCTGTAAAGCCACCATTCAGGTGAGCCATCAAATGCAGAAGATGACTTTTGTCCTTCAAAATGGGCATTATTGCATAGTCATATCACTTCCCCCCCCTTTATCCCTCCCCCTTTATCCCTCCCCCTTTATCCCTCCCCCTTT